>NW_025544775.1:6319867-6593567 GCF_000003525.1 Blastomyces dermatitidis ER-3
AGAATATGAGACTCACTAGTTAAGAAATCAAGTCTCAAGATGAGAATATAAGTTCTTATATACAATGAGAGTTCTGAGAAGTTTCAATCTAGATGATTTGAATTATATAAAATACTCAAATCACATTCTTTGAGAATATACACATTGAAAGAATCAGAGAGATGAATCTTACATAACTTAATAAATAATTCATAACTTATGAAAGTAAAGATATAAAATCTGAGTGAATTATGGTCATCTACAGTACTATTATCAGCATTGAAAAAGAAGAGACTTATAATTGAAAAGTCTCACAAAGTAAGAGAAATCATAGACACTTATAAATCAGATAATCTCACTTATTTCAATCTTTTAACAATTATAAGAAAAGAATGAGAAGTAATGAAGAAATCAGATGAATATCACACTTCAATAAGTGATGAGACTGTAGCTGATTGTATAATAATGTATTACAAACAGCAGATGCAACACAGTAAAGAGCAGTCTTAAAGCAGCAGACTTGTATATGAGTCAGATCACAGAAGAAAAAGGAATTCAGAGTTGAATTTAACTGTTTATATCAGTTCAATTGCAGAGATTACAGAGAATAAACTATCTGAAATATTCACAGACATGTGAGATCAAGTTATCTCAACTTCTGAAAACACTCAGAGATTGAATGAGATTAGTTTTAATAAACTATTTACTGTAGTAATCTGAGCAGGTGAAGAGAGACAGTATAATGTATAAGACAGAATCACAAAAGATGAAAGCTGCTGAATCTAGCCACTGAATGCTGTATTATATAGAGATCATATAAGAGTAGTGACTAATAGATAAAGAAAAAACATAAGAAAAGAAAAGAGATAATGAATTAATTATTAACTGTAAGAGTCAGCTGTAAAAGACAAATATTATCATATATATCTTATTCATTTTCATATGTCACACATTTAATCTATTTTCAACATCATGTCATCTGAAAAATGTCAAAAACAAAGAAAATCTCAAAACTTGAGATCTGCAAGAAATTCAAGAGCTGTAAGTCACTCTTATAATAACACTGTATATATCTCTGATTTCTCTATCACTCTGTATACAACATTAATATCATTTATTGCAAGATTGGCTGAAATATCAATATAGAAATGTGTATGTGTATACATAGAAAAATTGAAGAAGAGTGCAGGATCTGCAGGACCAGAAGCCAGAACAGAGAGAACAGAGATAGAAGAAATGAAAGAAGAAGACACAGAACTGAATGAATAATGACAGAAGTCACTCAGAGCTAAATACTTATAATCTGATATGTGCACAACCTTTCTCACAGAAGAGAGAGAGAAAGTGATGAGAGAAGCTTGAGAGTGAGAGAGAGTAGTCTCAGCAGTGTTATCATCTTTGATTAAAATGATCTCTGATGTCAGAGCAACTAAGAACTATTGTTAGTGTATAAAACTGCAAAAGCAGGGATAACAATTACTGAATAAACACCTGCTGATCCTAGAATTGTACATGCAGTTACAACATGCATAAGGCTTCTCAGAAAGAGAGAGAGAGATATAAGAGAATGCAGAAAGCAGAACACAGTGTGTGAACAGCTTATTTTCATGACAACATCTCAGACAAGATGTATGAGCCTCATATCTGCAAGTGTAAAAGAGTATGACATCTGTGTTCCTGTTTCTGAAAACACAGATATCTTTTGCCTGCATCATGAAGTTGAATGACAGACATTAGAGAATAGGCTGATATGAATCTATCATTTCAAAGAAATTCATCAGAGTGAATATTCTTATAATATTGAATTTTACAGTTATAAAAAGTTTCTTGATATCTGTGAATATCATGACTTTGTGTATAATAAAATCTATAATGATTTTTCCTAAGAACAGGAAAATCAGTGTCAGAAAAAAAAAATGAAAAGAAAAAAGACTTATAATCTTGATACTGTTAAGAGAGAAGGTGATTCTCTGATATAAATAAATAATTATCTCATCATAAATATTTAAAACAGATGTAATAATCAGTGTTCACAACTGAGCTTCAGATAGTCATGTCATATGCTATCTTTATACAATAAATTATTCTAGAGATTGATAAGAAGAGTGAGAGTGTATGCACTGAAAAACATGATTTATCAAGTCTACATAACATCTTCTTGAAACAGGGAGAGCTAGTAATGAAGGCAGTGATGAGAGCAGAAGTAGCAGAAGTAGAAGTCATGGGAATAGAGATAGTGAGAGTGAGAGAATCAGACACAGGAACAGGTGTAGAAGATTAAGAAGAAGCAGTAGAGAAAGAAACAGAGAGAATAGAGAGAGATGCAGAAGACTCAGTTACACATGACACAGACAATTTCTTCATTATCATGTTTTTCAAGTTCTCAATCAATGATTCAACATTGAGATTACAATTATTAGCAGACACAGATCTGTCAACATGTGAAAATTCTATGTGAATTAAAACATCAGCATCTGTGACTATATAACACAATCAGAAAAACATGATCAGATACTGCTGAAGAAAAGAGAGTTGAGAGTGTATAAGAAGATGAAGAAGATATGTCATTCATGATAGTATGTTCTGATAATTGTTAGAAGATAAACAAGTCCTGGTCACATTTCACAATGCATTACACTTACTGCTAATGAACTGCTCAGTATAAGCACTATGATAACACTTATTGTGAGAACAGAGGATCATCACCAGAAATATGTATAATGTGATAGATAAACAGATAGAAGGTGTTAAACAGAAGAAGAGATAGTAATCTTGAATGAAATAATAATAATGTTTGATAATAATGATGATGAAGAAGATGATTGAAGAATGAGAAAAGTTAGTGAATGAGTAGTGTAATATAGTGAAAGTTTCTTTGTGAGAGTGTATACAGAATGCTAGCTGAATCAGAGATAGATTATATAATTGTGAAACACTAGTGATGAGCTAATCTGCATGAAGCTAGAGTGTATGATATGATCATGTGAGCATGACTGAATCTGGTGAGAGAGAATGTAATTTGAAAGAATGTATGACTGTTAAATAATAACGCAGCCGCTTCCAAACTTGCTTACAAGTGTAAAGGGGCCATAGCAGCCACTAATTAATTTAGCATACAATATATAAGAAGCCGGCGTACGCCTGTAATTGTACACTGACTCAAGCAACCTTTGAATCACAACTGAAACTCAGTTCTCATTTAACTGTAGTTATGAGACTATTTCTGAAATTATAAAGAAGAAGACATCTGTCTTCAATCTGATTAAGAGTAAGAGATCAAAGTGAAACAGTATCACTGTATCTGTGAATATCTGTTTTAATCTTACAAAGACTCTGTAAGCTTCTAAGATAAGAAAGTTCTTACAACTCTCTCTTCTTAACAATCTTTTCATTCTTTATTCATAGAATGACTTCTTCTTATTTTCATTCTTCAGCATGTCTGTAAGAGTTAAGAAGATTCTTATAAATACAAAGATAAACTGTCTATAGAAATTCACAAAGCTCAGAAAGATCTGAATCTTATGAATACTAGTTAACATTGATCATAATAGAATAGTCTTAATCTGTAAAGATTTTATCTGAATATCATCTGTAATGATTATATATTCTAGAAAATTAATTCAATAGACACTGAAGTTGTATTTTACAAGCTTAATATACAGTTCTATCTCATCTAAGACCTTTAACACAGTTTATACATGCTCAGTATGTTCTTTCTTCTTTGTAAAGTATATCATCACATTATTCAGATATATTATCATGAAGATATTCAGATATATATAAAGTGTTCTATTAATAAAAGACTGAAATACTATGAAGATATTAGTCATTATTATTATTATTATTCTTTCATTATACTCATATGCAAGCGGAGCTTATGATGAGTCCTTGCGTGATGTTAAATACAGGTCAAGTGTTGGTTATACAGGAGGAAATACAGGTGTTGAGACCACGCCAAGATAACAAGAACATAGGAAAATACAAGGGAGTGACAATTAGATACATGCGATAATAACTTCCCAGCCCAGGAACATAGAGCGATTCATTGAAGCGATTTGTACACCTCTGTATTTATTAGGAACCTGAGGTGCTTGAGTTCCGGATTTAATGTATCCCCTGCGGGTTTCGAACCCACGCGCCTTGGTTTCCCAAGCCAAGGCACTACCAGGTGGCCGCATTAACCATTCGGCCACCGGGGCGAAGATATTAGTCAAATCAAAAGGTATCACTAGATATTCAAATAATCTCAGTGCAGTTCTAAAGACAGTCTTTTATTCATTCTCAGATTATATTTACAGCTGTGTATATTCATTGATCACATTCAGTTGTGTGAATATGACAGCTTCTGTAAGATAATCAATCACATTCTCAATCAGAGACAGAGAATAGTGACTCTTTATAATCTTGAAGTTCAGATTACAGTAGTTTATATACAATCTGAGATCTTCATTCTTCTTCTTTACAAATATCACAGAGACTTTCACAGAGACCTGTGAAGATCAGATAAAGTCATTCTTCAGATTCTTCTTTATATAAGTCTGTAAGACCTCTGTCTTGTGATGAGAGAGCTTATAGATTGATTCTCAGAAGAGTTTCTATTCTTCTATCAAATCTATTATTCAATTCTTCTTATAATAAGATGAAAGCTCAGCTGTCTTAGCTGAACTGAATATCTCTGTAAGATCTTGATATTTCTCTGATATCTGAAGCTCAGTTTTCATAACTGCAAAGTTCTTAGACATTTATAAAGTTATTATATAGATGAGCTTGTCTTCTCTAATCAACTCTACAGCATCAACTGATTCTATCTTCATGAATAAGTCTGTCAACACTGATCAGAAGTATAAACCTGACTTGTGAACAGCTATGTACAGATTATGTCTTTGAAGTTATACAAGTCTTAAGTACATATCATCTGTGATGTCTGTGATAATCACAGTTTCTATAAATCTTCTTCAGATTCTGAAGAGATCTTATAATTCAAAGATAATTCTTACAAGTTTCTCAGCTCTCAGATCTGAGTTCTCATACTCTGCTTATTATAAGAGCAGATTCTCAGTTTTCATCACTCAGCTCATTTACTCTATGAGCTTTAGAAACACTACAGTGACCTGAGATTCTGAGTTTATCAATACTTTTCATACTGATAAGTGTAAGAAATCCCGCTTCTCGCGGATTCTTTACCCCTATTTCTATCTCTCGCGTAACTAATAGGGCTAGCGGCCCTTGGCTACACACAACTATATAGACTGAAGTTCATGAATACTATTCATAACTCAGCTTGAATACTATTATACATTTAATCTCTACATTTTATCTTTCTACTGTGAATACTTCTAGTAGTTAACAGTATATATCACATCAAGCTGCAAACACCTGAATAATCATCTGTAAGCACTTATTCTTACATTTCAAGCTCAGTCAGTCAGCAACTGTCTATTATAACTGAAAGAACTAGAAACTTATATACTTCAATCTCTGTAAACTTTACTGCAGACACTCAGAAGCAGTCATCTGAATCATGAATAATCTCTGTAAAAGAAGTCTTAGAGAACTTATCAATTATTCACAGAACATCATTCTCTGCATCTGTGACAGAGAAACTCTCTTAACTCATGAATAAATCAATCTCAGTGAAGAACATTCTTGAGCATCTTCTACAGAATCAAGCTATTTTTCTACAAGAAATGCTTACTGTTTGCAAACACTCTTGAACTGAGTCTCTAGACATGATCTTCAGAGATATCTGTGAACTGAAAAGAAACTTTCTTAAGTTACAATCACTTAAGATTACTTATTAAATCACAATCTATAAAAGCTTTTATAAGTTTGTATTTGAAATTGAGTCACAAGCTCAGCTGTGTGATATGAAAGATGAAGAAGCTGTTATCTATATAATAACAGATCTCTATTACACTGAAGTCAAGAACTGACTGAATTATTTAGAAAATGATTATAAGAGATCTCACTGATCTGTTCTCAAGATCTATCTAGAGAATAAGTTAAGAGACTCTGTGAGTCAGACAGAGAACATCTGAGCTGCAATTATCAATATTAGAAAAAGAGGTGAGAAATCTGATAAAGACTACTCACAGTGCTTCATAGAATTATAATGTGAATTGAAATCTGTGAAAACAGAGCTCTGAAACAAGACCTGAATGATGATATTTATAAAGAGACTGAATAAAGACATGCAGAACAAGCTCATTAAGTAAGACTCTAAGTTCTTGATTCTGAAGAAACTGATGACTTTTATTCATCACTTACAGATCACTGTGAGAGTCACAGACTTATAGAGAGTGAATCACTGATCAGTCTTACAAGAGTTAGAATAACAGAGAACAGGTTTATCAGAAAAAGATAATAAGATATAGAGAGATTCATGTCTGACTGCTGAGCAGAGAGAGAGAGCTTTACAAGCTTCTGTGAACAGAGTATATAATAGAGAGATTAAGAAAAAGAGACTCTGCTTTATCTATTCTAAATCAGAACATCTTCACACAAACTGTTCAGACAAACTAAAATAGAAATTTAAGAAGTTATAAACAGAGTCAGTAACAGTCTTCTTAAGAGCTCTGAAGCTGACATCTGAATCTGTTGCTTCTCTGATGAAAATACTTACTTATAAAAAGAGACTGTACTACAGTACTGCTGTCTCACAAGCATGAAAAGTATTAATGAACTCAGAATCCCAGGTCACTGTAATGTCTCTAAAGCTCACAGAGTAAATAGACTGAAAGATGAAGACTGAGAATCTGCTCTTATAATAAGTAGAGTGTGAGAATTCAGATCTGAGAGCTGAGAGACTTGTAAGAATTATCTTTGAATTATAAGATCTCTCTAAAATCTGAAGAAGATTTGCAGAAACTGTGATTATCACAGATATCATAGATAACATGTATTTAAAACTTGTATAACTTCAAAGATACAATTCACATATAGCTGTCTGTGAGTCAGGTTTATACTTCTAATCAGTATTAGCAGACTCACTCACAGAGATAGAATCAGTTGATACTGCAGAGTTAATTAGAGAAGACAAGCTCATCTATATAATAACTTTACAAGTGTCTGAGAATCTCGCAGTCATGAAAACTGAGCTTCAGATATCAGAGAAATACTGAGATCTCACAGAGATATTCAGCTCAGCTAAGACAGCTGAGCTTTCTTCTCACTGTAAGAAGAATCTGATAATAAATTTAATAGAAGAATAGAAACTCTTCTGAGAATTAATCTATAAGCTCTCTTATCATGAAACAGAGGTCTTACAGACCTATGTAAAGAAGAATCTGAAGAATGACTTTATTCAATCTTCATAGGCCTCTGTGAGAGCCTCTGTGATGTTTATGAAGAAGAAGAATAAAGATCTCAGATTATGTATAGACTACTGTAATCTGAACTTCAAGATAATAAAGAGCTGTTATCTTCTATCTCTGATTGAGAATGTGATCAATCATCTCATAAGAGCTGTCATATTCACACAACTGAATATGATTAATATATATACACAGCTGTAAATACAGTCTGAGAATGAATGAAAGACTGTCTTTAGAACTGCACTGAGATTGTTTAAATATCTAGTAATGTCTTTTAATCTGACTAATATCTCTGCAGTATTTCAGTCTTTCATCAATAAAACACTTTATGTATATCTGAATGTCTTTATAATAATATATCTGAATGATGTAATAATGTACTCTGCAAAGAAGAAAGAACACACTGAGTATGTATGAAGTGTGTTAAAGATCTTAGATGAGACAGAACTGTATGTTAAGCTTACAAAGTGCAACTTCAGTGCTTATCAGATTAATTTCCTAGAATATATAATCACTGCAGATAATATTCAGATAAAATCTTTGCAGATTGAGACTATTCTATTATAATCAGAGCTAACTAGTATTCATGAGATTCAGATCTTTCTGAGCTTTGTGAATTTCTATAGATAATTTATCTTTGTATTCATAAGAATCTTCTTGACTCTTACAGATATACTGAAGAGTGAAAATAAAAAGAAGTCATTCTATAAATAGAGAATGAAAAGATTGTTGAGAAGAAAGAGCTGTAAGAACTTTTTTATCTCAGAAGCTCATAAGATCTTTATAAGATTAAAACAGGTATTTATGAATACAGTGATACTATTCCACTTTAATCTCTTGCTTTTAATCAGATTAAAGACAGATGTCTTCTTCTTTACAATTTCAGAAATAGTCTCATAACTACAGTTAAATGAGAACTGAGTTTCAGTGATCTTTTTCTCATAGAAGATGCAATCTGCAGAGATTAACTATAATATTTATAATCAGAAGCTTCTTATAATAGTGAAATTCTTTCATCACTGATATCACTACTTTGAGAGTCTTATAACAGTGATTACTATTAGAACTGATTATGATAGCTTATAACAGTTTACTTCAATTAAGAAACTCTTGCAGTAGCAGGTTCACTGAGCTCAGAGACTGAGTGAGTTCTGATTCAAGATAGAATATATTAAGAAAACTAAGAACTCAGTGAACAGACTCTCTTACAGATCAGACTATATTAAGAAGACCAGAATGACAGACACAGAGAGACTAGAGAAGACAGAAAAGCTTCACAGAATGCTCAGACTGAGTGTTATAAAGAGATTAACTTAAGAGTCTCTCAATCTCTTATAAGAGAAGAGAAAAGAGAGAGAAAAGAAGTCTGTACAACTACTCTCTATAACACTGAGAGTCAACACTTTAAGAATCTCTGTGAGAATTCTTGAAGAGAGTATCTATAATCTGAAGAGTTTACAGGCTTCAAGAAGTGCTGTGAAAGACCTGATGTAAGAAGAAACAGAGTATAAGTCTTTATAAGATCTTCTATTCAGATTGTCTGAACTGTAACTGAAGAATGAATATACTCAGTAAATTCAGAAACTGCTTACAGCAGGGATCAATTCTGCAGAAATAAAGAATTAAAGAGACTTAAATAATCTCTTGCAAAGAGAGAACTGAATTTATGTGCCTGTGAATGAGTTTCTATGTATAGAACTCATTAAAAGGTATTATAACTCTTCTCTAGCAGGTCATTTTGCAGATACTAGAACTTATAAGTTGCTTATAAGAAAATACTTCTGACTGAAGATGCAAGAACTTATAAAGAAGATAGTGAATTCTTATTCTATTTATCAGAGTTTGTGAGTAGTATGATTCAGATTATATGAAGAACTTACTCCTCTATTCATCTCATAAGAACCTTGGGAACAGCTAGAAATGAATGCTCTTGTAAGCCTCTCTGAAAGCAAGAACATATATAATATCTGCTTTGACAGTATGCTGATGATAGTGAATTACTTCATTAAGATAACACAATTTATACTCATCTACAAGAACTTAAAGTCAAAGAATTTAACTTATATCTTTGTCTGTGATGTGATTCAGTTGCATGAGTTGTCTATGAACATTGTCTCAGACAGAGAATCAATCTTTGTAGAAGAGTTCTGATCTGATCTGATAACTATACTAAAGATCTTATAAGATCTAAGCATGACTTTTCATCAATAGACAGATGATCAGATAGAACACCTGATAAGTATATTGAAATAGTATCTGTGATACTTTGTCAATTACAATTAGAATGACTGAGTGCATTGATTATCACTTATAAAGTTCATGTATAATAACTTAAAGCATGTCAGCACAGATAAAACTCTCTTTGAGATGCTTACTAAGACTTATTCATGAATAATCTTGATAAACCTGTGAGAGTACACTATAGAGTGTGATAATATCTGTGAACAGACTGAGAGAATTCAGAAGATTTGAGAGAAAGTCTGTAAATTCTTGAGAAAGACTCAAGAGTATTAGAAGAGATACTATGACTCTAAGTATATTATAAAGAGTTTCAAGAAAGATGATAGAGTCTGACTGAGTCTAGAAAATATTATCATGTAAAGATCTAGTAAGAAGCTGAATCTCTTACAGACAGAGTCTTATAAAATTATGAAGAAAGTTAGCTTACAGTTCTACAGATTGAAACTGTTATCTGAGTTATAAATATATAATGTTTTTCATGTCTCTTTACTCTGTGAATATAAGAAATTCTCAGAAGAGAATTCTGTGACTCATCACTCTGTTCATGAAGCACTAGAGAGTGAAAGAGAATATCAGATTAAAGAAATTATTGACTCAGAGAAGTGAGATTATAAGCTCTGATTCAAGGTTCAGTGATAAGAATATTCTGATAAGATAAATGAGTTCACTTGAGAATCATCTGAGCAGATAAGATATCTGCAGAAGCTGAGACATAACTTTCATACTGTAAATTCTGATAAGTCAGAATGATGCAGTCTTCACTAAGAACCTGATTATAATAAAGACATTAACACTGTCATTTGCAAATTCTAGTCTACAAGATAATAAGTTTCTACTGAAATGAACAGTCTGTGATGTACATAAGAAAAGAAGAAATCATATTCTTATTAAAGCTAAAAAAAAAACAGAAAATAAACAGAGCTGTGAACATAATTTAGAGACTAATAAAGAAAAAATAAAGAAAATTCACACTAACATTCTTAATATCTGTGACACTCAATCTTCTTACAACTATCAATTTTTCCCTTCAAAGAAGCAGAGAGCATTATACTCACAGTACAGACAATTGTTGCATTTAATATAAAGACTGTCAGAAATGCACAGACTTCAGAGAAGCTGAACATCAGAGTGTGTATAGTTGTAGCAGAGTCTTGAGAACTTACTATCTGTGCATGTGATCAGATACTTCTTATAAAGCTGTGTCTGCTCTCTTAGTTATACTGAAGTATTCAGCCTGGAAATAATTAAGATGTGAAGAGAGAGCTCATCTGTTCAGACTAACTCTTATCACAAATTCATGACATTCACATTGTCTTGATTATCTGAATTTTATGAGTACATGAGAACTTATCTGTAACGTGGCGGAACTGAAGTGATGACTAGTCAGCGGTGTCATGTAGAAGTAGTTGTTTGAGAAGCTGTATAAGTGAGCTTGACTATCTTGCTTGAATAGTGAGCTCATAGGCTACAAGATTATTGCAAGAATATCACAGATATAATACTTAGTATACTAAGAAGATTGTATAAAGCATGCAGTAACTCTTGTATATATTTCAGTAGAAGAAAAATGAATCACTGACTTCTTTGATAAGAAGTCAGTATCTAGCTATTCTATATAGATAATGAGCAGATACTCTTCTCTCATTTCATAAGTAAGAATAGCTGAAGTGATATCTCAGTGATATCTCATTACTAAGAAAGAGTAATCTGCTGATCTTATATAAAAGTAAGATTCTCATATTCATCAATCAGATCTTTCTATGATACATTCAAATAATATCATAGAGTGATTGAAAACTGGTTTAGACAGGATGAAATCATTCATATAAAAGTAATAAGCTATGTGAAATCACAACAGAGTCTTGACATAGCTGAGAGTATGACAATACTCTTCTCTTTAAGAGCATAGTCTCTATGTTCTCAAGATTACTGAATTAGAAATTATCTTTGTTATATAGTAATGATTATCAACTGATTGACAGTGTATATACTGCATGTGATACAAAGAAATAGATAAGTTTTTCTGCTGACTGCATAGATCTTTCTTTTCTCATCTTTGTTCAAATTAAACACATGATAAGTGAGTTTCTTATATATTGATTTGAAATATGAAAAATGTAATTAACAAGTGACTTACAGATCTTTCAATATATTTCATTCTACATATGAAATTCTCTGTAAAAGTGGTGTGTTTTAGAGACAAAGCTAACAGTAGTGATAGGATTTTTTTGAAAAGATTCTTCTCTCTCATGACACATTTTTCTCCCCCTCTCTCATCTGTAATAGTGAGTGCATGGAAGTATCATTCTTGAAGGACAGTAGAGGGCTTATTCTGACATTTTCTAGTGAATAAATGTCTTTGTGGTGCAGCGGCGGCCTTCATGACTGTCAAGAAAGCCAGGTTGAAGGCAGAGGCAGCAGTGTCAATGAGTCACAGAAGCACTGCTCTCATTTTCACATCTTCTTCTTCTTCTTCTGCTTCTCTTGCAGCCGCGGCAGTAGTTGCTGTGCCTTGCAGTGAGGTGTCATCTCTTCTGCTGATCAGTTCATTCATATTCAGTTCTTTCTCTGCCTCTCTCACTGCTGTTGTGATGCTGTCTCTCTCTTCAATCAACACAGTGATGTATGACTCTGTGTGATCATTTGAAGAGAACTCTAGAAAGAGCTTGATTTCAGAGACAGTGACTCTGAGAAGTCTAATCTGTAGTTTCTCTCTCACAGCATGTCTGAGCTCTGCTTGAGATACTGCTGAGTTGAGTCTGCAGAATCTCATGATTTCTTTATCTTCTCTCTATGAGAAGGCTTCAGTACAGTCTCTGACTGATATTACTACTTATCTGCACTGTGCTAAGCAGCTGAAGAAGAGAGAGATTTTATACATCTACTTCTTCTCTCACTTCTGTTATTTTTATTATATCTGTAATAATAACTTCTATCTCTCTATAAGTATTATCTACTCTATAAGAAGATGTCATATCAGCTCTGACAAGAAGCTCAGATACTCAAGCAGTACAGAGTGAGAATCTTGAAGCTTCAAGTATTGACAGATTCTATCAAGACTGAGAAGATCTCTCTTACTTATCTGTAAAAGAAGATGAAAGTGTGAATCTCTGAGATAAAAAAATATCTCAGAATGACTGACTCTAAGAAGAAGTCAGCTGATACTGCTGTTAAAAGTGTCACAGAGATCAATTGCTGATTAAAGAGAATCTTACTTTAGTTAAAGCAGATGACTGAGATACTTTGTAAGTTAATAAGTTAATATTTTATATATTTCTTATACTCTTCTGCAGTACTGCAGCACTAACTTCTCAGTAGACAAAGATATCAGTGCTGAAGACTTCAACAGTGAAGAATAAGTTTAATAAAAGTGTGATTATTAATGAGTAGACTCTGATTTCTCTTTTTACTTTTTCAGTGAGCTGTGACTCTATTAAAATAGCAGTGATCTGTGAATTGATAATATTAATCTTTTTATTAATTTTCAATATCTCTTTTCTCTAATCACTTCAGGAATTTTACACTTGTGTAATCTCATTAAACTTCTAAAAAATTCTTTGAGAGAAAATAGAAGAAGAGTGTTACAGAGTCTATAAGACACTGACTCATCACTATGAAATTATCTCTAAAAAACTCTTTAAAAAAAATAAGAAGTCTTAAGCAGCATTTCTTATTCAATGTCTCTGATATGTAATGAGACAGTCTCTACTAGCTGTCTCATAGCTTGTAATCTCTTTCTCAGCATTTTTTAAATGCTCAAGCAGTTTTCATGAATTCTCTGATAATGAATAATCTTCTCATTTAATGAGATATTGAAGCTTACTGTAATATGTTCACTTATTTAATATTTTCTTCATAAGATATTCAGTATCACTCTTAATCTTAATACTATTCAGCTGAGACAGCTTCACTCTGAGATATTACTTATAGAACTTCAAATAGAAAATATGAAAAACAGAATGAATTGATTTCAATTCTGTGAGTAATTTTAACTCATATATCTGCTTACTCATTACTCTTATTACTGAGAAAGATTCTAGCTATCACTCACTGAGCTTCTTACACAGTCTTGTTATCTTGATATTCTTTACTGAAAGTAGCACTTGATTCTCTATTAAGAACTTCATCAGAAGATGTTTTTAATTATAGTATTTCATCTATCACTTCTAAGTGTAATGAATACTTTTTACTGTCTTCTTATGAACTTTGTTTAAAAGTTTCAATCTCACTTTTACTTCTGATACTGAGAAATACTCTGTTCTCTGTATCTATCTGATATTCTGACTGTCTATCTCTTTCTTTGAAACATTGTCTGTGATGTCACTGAGTAATGAAGAATTATATTCATAACAAGTATAGAAAGAAGATACCTTTAAGATTGTATTCTTTGTATTGTTATATATGAATTTAATAATTAGAAGATGTTTAAATCAATCATTCTGATAATATAAATAGAACACTTGAAGATGCTGTTCTAGTGTCTGATTCTAATGTTCAGTCTGATCATCAGTCTGCAGATGAAATGCAGTACTGAGAAGACATCTTATTATAAGATAATAGTAAAAAGCTGATCAGTATTTGCTGATGAAGAGGGATTCTTGATCTGTTATCAACAATTTCAGAGCACTGTGATCATGAATAATGATATTTAAAAACAGGTCAGTCAATTCAGGGGCTTTAATCTTTTTATAAATAGAGATATATCTAGTTATCTTTGTGAAGCAGTCAACAATGATCAAAATTGAGTCATATTCTTTGACTCTTGTTAACTTCAGTAGATTAATTATGAAATTCATTAATAGATTCTGTCATGAGCTCTTTGAAACAGACAGTGATATCAACTCACTGTATTACTTATACTGTGAGACCTTTATTCTTTGATAGATATTATAAGTTTCAATATACTCTTTGACATCTGTTCAGAGCTTGTTTCAAATATATTTATATTTTAGAAGCTTCTCAGTCTTCTCTAACTCAAAGTGCTTCATATGAGAATTATTATGATGAATTCTTAATAACTTCTGACACATTGCCCTGCTATGAGAAATGAAGACTGAATCATTCAGCAGTAGAAGTTCATATTCTTCTAGTTATCAGTGACTTGATTTCTTAGCAGTATCACTCTGCTCAGAGTCTGTCTCTTTCAAGTTCAAACTGAACTCTTTCTTCTTCAACTTCTGAATTCAAGCTGCAGTAGAGACATTTCTCTTCTATACTTTATCAATGAATTTCAAAAGTAGTTGAGTTGAAAGATTGTAGATCATTTCATTCTTTATCAATTCAATAATTGTAAGATATGATATGAGAAGCTCATGATCTTCAGTGTCAGTTCTCTGTGAGAATCTGAGTTCTCTTTTATCTTCTATACTGAGTTATGCAGCTGTCTCTCTGACACTGTTCTCAAGCTTTAGAGAATCTTAATTCTCTGCAGCCAGCTTCTTCTGCAGTGATGACAGAGGTTCTTTTATAGAATTCTTCTTCATATTAATAATATTATAATTGAGCTGTCTAGACAGTGTGTCAGTGAGGTTAAGCTGACCTGAACAGTATCAGATATAGAAATCATACTCTGAAAGCAGCTTCATTCACCTGGCTTAATGTTCTGTCAAGCTCTTTATTGTCAAGAAGTAATGCAGATTTGTATGATCAGTGAGAACTTACACTGAGTACTTACTATTCTGAAGATAATATCACTAGATCTTAAAGAATTTGACAATTGTTAACATCTTCTGATCATGAGTATCATACCTTCTCTATATGAGTGATAACTTCTTGAAGAAGAAGATCACTGATCTTCATTCACAGTGTCTTATAGACTCTGTGAAAAAGCCTTCTCTCACAGACAATTCATTGTCTGTTTCTTCAGAAGTGATTATTCTCTGATTCTTTCAATATTGAAAGATCTCTGATGTCAACTGTGAAAAGATTTCACAGATCTCATTTCTGAATATGTCAGTCTCACACTGACTGAGTAAGTCAGAATTAAAGTGATTCAGTATTGTGATATCTGTGAAAGCTTGTTTCAATTCTGTAAATGCCTGTATAATGTCTTGAGTGAGAATAAACAGTTCTGTTTTTCTGTCTTTTACACTTCTCTTCAACAGATCTGTAAGAGAGGCAGTAATCTGTGAATATACATAGATGAATCATCTGTAGAAATTTGCAAATTCTAGAAATACCTGTATCTTACAGTATATTTGCAGTGCTGGCCAGTTCTCAATAATGAAGATCTGACTTCTGTTCATTGAAATGCCATTCATCTCAATAACATAATCTAAGAAATCAATCTCCTGCATATAGAATGAGCATTTTTCAGTGTTTATATAGAGTTGATACTGTCTCAAGTGACTTAACACTTCTCAAACATGAATATTATGTTCTTTCTCTGTTTTTGAGAAGATTAAAATGTTGTCCAGGTATACTATGCAGGAGACATTGATAAGGCCCTACAGTGTCTCATTTATATAGATCTAAAAGATGGCTGGAGCATTACAGAGATTAAAAGGTAAAACAAGATATTCAAAATTGCTGTACTTGATATAAAAAGTCATTTTTCAAACATTATCTTCATTAACTCTAATTCTATGATAGGCATTCTGTATATCAATCTTTGAGAATATCTTTGCTTCAGATAATTGATCAATCATCTTATCAATCAATGATAATGAATAGCAATTCTTAACTATCACCTTGTTAAGGCCTCTGTAGTCTACACATAGATGTAGCCTACTATTCTTCTTAAGTACAAAGAGTATAGATGCTTCTGCTGAACTCTTTGATGAATATATTCAGTTCTTTAATTGTGCTTCTTCAAGATATTTATGCAGAACATTCAATTTCTTTATAGATAAGTTGTAAAGAAGTCTGTACAGTGCTGTTACACTGTCTTCAAGGTAAATCTTGTATTGTATCTTGATATCAGGAAACTTCACTGCTTCTCTTTCTGAAAAGATATTCTTAAAATCTGTAAAGAGACATTATGTACATCTGTCTTCAATGACAGATACTGCTGCTAATCTTGCAGTGAGAGTGATGGCTTCTTCATCTATTTCTAAGTCTCAATCACCTGCTATGCAGTATATCAACTTAATCTTTTTCTCAAGATTCTTCTGATGAAACTCTTCAGATTTCTCTATTACTGTCTCTTCATCAGTGAGATGATATCATCACCTCTGAGTGACTCAGTCAATGAGAGAATTGTTTTCTCTCAATCACAGAAGATTTAGAATGATGTTCTCATCTATGATATTAACTGTATAAAGAAGCAGACTGCTCTTCTTGAAGATTTCTTCTAAGTCTGTGATCACACACTTTGCTTGAATTATGTCAAAATGATAGTATTTTGTTTCATCAGTAAATTTTACATGGCCTGATGAAATTTATCTTTCTTTCAATTCTTCATCAAAGAAAAGGAATAGAATATGAAGTTAACATCTATTCTAAAGTTAAGTAGATATCTCACTGATATCTTCTTATTCAGAGTATACATTGTGATTGTAACATGAACTTAAAGATGTGAGAATTATCAATTCTTTTCTTTCTCTTCTTTATCTTCTGTGAATATATTTGTCAGAAGAGAAGTCAACTTTGAGAAGATATCTTCTCAGTTTCTTCTCTTCCTTCAGCTTCTTACAATTACTGATATAGTAATCACCAGCTTTGCAGTTGAAACAGAGATCTTTATCAAATCTTTTTTAATATTTCTTTATAGTGAGTGAAGAATTGTGGTTCGGAAGAATGTACAACCATCGGATAATAACGCGGCCGCTTCCGAACTACTAGCGTACGCGTACAAATGTAAAGGGGCCCTAGCGGCCGCTAATTAATTTAGCGTACGAGATTCAATATATAAGAAGCCAGTGTATGCCTGTAATTGTACACTGGCTTAAGCAACCTTTGAATCACATCTGATAGCATGTCTAAAAACCAGTGAGAAGCACAGGCTCCTTCAGAGCGTGATAATTCCGCCTACAAAGCAATTTGTAGTTATCATGCCAGTGTGATCCTAGAAAATGCCTTAAAAGATAGTGTATGAAGAGCAGTGAGCAGAAGAGCATTCAATTGATGCTGCTTTGCTTGTAGAGGGAAAACTCCACACTCAGATGCATGCCACATATGAGACGCGAACAGATGAGGTGTGAGAAAGAAGATGGAAGCAGTGAATCAGATTCAAAGAAGTTCACTCCCTACTCAAAAGAAGGATAAAAGAAGAGATGATCATCACTGAAGTTGTATAATGATAACAGAGTGATATAGTGATATAATGATATAGTGATATAATGATACAGTGATATAGTGATATAACAATACAGTGATAATGATAGACATTGTACAATCAATGAGAAACCACTGAAATGAATACCTCTTCTAGCTGATATAAACAACACTCTTCTCTGCTACCTGAACTGAAAGATATGCAGAACCTCTCAGAGGATTTACTCAAAGCAGTAAGAAAAGTGACTGAGACTGCTGAACCAGAATCAAAGCTCTGTACATGTACAAGGATTCTAAATGAGATTGAGGTCTTGTGTACACAGTGACAGACTGAGACAGAAGTCAAACAATAATTGATATTCACTGCAGATCAGGCATTCACTATGAAGAGCTTCACTGATGCAATCACCATCATCAATAAGAATAGAGAAAACCAGATCTTAGGTCTGTAGCAGGAGATTGAACATTTACACAGACAGATGACTACACTGAATCTGAAGATCTTATTATAATTATTCACAATCTCTTCAGAAGCATACACATTATCAGAGACTGCTGCACAGAATGAGAATCTGAGCATGAGATACATCAAGTCAGAAGATCTGCTGAAGTTATTAAGCTTTAATAACAACTGAAAAAATAATGCTGCAATCAGCTGACTAAGTCAGATGTAATCATATTATCAGATTAAACAAGAACTTACAGACAGACAGTCAACAGAATTCTAACAAGTCTTAAGATCTGCCACATTTCTACATGAAAAAGCAAAGTCATTATGAATGACTGATGAAAAGATGAATCTCACAGACCTGAAGTGATATTCATTCTCATAAATATGAAATGAGTTTTTCAAATGAATCTTGTACAACTTTGAGAAAGTGAATATATAAGATAAGCATTACAAACACTTCACTGAGTGTAGATAAGTAAGTAATCTTACATTGTACTTCACACACTTCAGCTTACACTATCTCACATTGAATGAAGAGCTTTCAACTTCTTTCTGTTTATAGATCTTTATTCATGATCTTACATCTGAGTTGAGAGCAGAATGAAAATGCTTAACCTTATAACCAGACACAGTGAAAGAAGTATACAACATTCTCATTATACAGAAATAAGTGAGTCAATTGTAACAGAAAATACTGCAATTGAGTATATCTCAGTGAAGAATGAGTAATCAGACTTCTATAATATAAGTTATACATCTGAACATGATAAATCTAGATCTGAATACTATCACTAAAGTGCTGAATTCTCTGAAAAAGAAATTCTCTGAGTGAAAACCTTGATATTGTGAGCATTGAGCTTGCTTTAACTGCAGATATTAAAATCATAATGCAAAAGATTGCACTTAGCATGTGCAGTCAAGAGAAGCAAGGAAGTTAAAAAACTAGCAGAATCAGTGAGCTCAGAGACACTTACTGATATTCTATGAAAAGTCTTCAAAGTGAAAGAGATGCCTGCATTAGATGATTCTCTGAATTCTGTAAATATCAAGAGAAAGCAGGCTTCTGACTGAGATGCAGATGAGGATGAAGTGAACACTCATCTCAATACCTTGAGACCTGAAATGTTAATGTATAGAGAGCACTTGAGTAAGAATTAAGAGATGGCTGCAAAAGTGTTAGCAGACACAGAAGCTTCTACACAATATATTAATAATCATATAATCTGAAGATTGAAAGGAATTCACTGAGTGAAGAATCTCTGACATATAAGATTATCTGATAATCAATATTTGATATCATCTGCAAGAGTAAGAGTTCCCTTGCACTTCAGAGGATGATCTTGCTATATTTGAGCGCGAGAGCTGCAGAATGTGAAATACAATCTTATTCTTGAACTTGATTGATTTCAAAGGTTCAATCTGCAGATTCAATGATGTACATGCTATATGCAGTTGACTGATAGAAAGAAAATGATTCATATAATTCTATCAACTGATATGAGAAGGACATTTCACATCTCTGATATAGAAGAGTTAAATCTGCTTACATATCAATAAGTAAAGAGAATAATTCACAAGATCTCATCTGAAAGCATTCTGTATATCATATGAGATCTGAAAGCAGAGAAAATCAAGATAAAGAATATATAAGAGAACAAGTGTATAAAGAAGCTTCTGAAGAAGCATAGAAAGATCTTCTGAACAGATCTTTCACTGAAATTGTCATCAGAACAAGAATTTATACATGAGATTGACATGAGAGACATAAAATCAGTTAATCAGAATGTGTACTCTCTGTCACAAACATATCTTGAAGAACAGAAGTGTCAGATCACTGATCTTCTAGAACATGATCTCATATAACTCTCATCAAGCACATGAGACTTTCCAGTTCTATTCATAAAAAAGGTGAGTGAAGAGTGACAAATGTGTATCAATTATTAAACACTTAATAAGCTTATGATCAAGAATGAATATTCACTGTCACAGATTCAACAACAGTTGAATACAGTCAGAAACACCTGATATCTATTGAAGATTGATCTTCTCTCAGAATACTGGCAGATCTGTGTAGATAAACTGTCAGTCTCATGAACTGTGTTTAATACATAATGAGAGAAGTTCAAATTCATAGCAATGTCATTTGATCTGATAAATGCACCTGTTATCTTTCAAACAATGATGAATATGATTCTTCATAAACAGAATGAAATCTCATGTCTTGTATATCTCAATAACATTCTAGTCTTTTCAAACTCATATAACAAATATCTGAAGTATCTTGATGAAGTGCTTATAACTCTGACAGAGTATAAGCTCTACATCAAATCAATCAAGTGTGTATTTGAAATAAAAGAGTTGAAGTTTGTAGAACATGTAGTAAGTGATGACTGTATACACCTCATTTCAGAGAAATTGAATGTCATAGTGAATTGATCACAGCTGAGAAATGTACATTATATATAACAGTTTCTTAAGTTAATCTCATACTACTGCAGATTTATCAAGGATTTTGCATGAATATCTACATCACTCTCAGATCTCTTAAGAGAAATAGATACAAATCTGTGAAAGAAGAAGTTTCATTCAATTATCTGAAATGTCATGTATGAAGAGGCTTTTCTCACACTGAGAGAATGTATAACAACATTCTCAGTACTTATTCAATCAGATCATGATAAATCTTTCTATATCAAGATAAATGCATCTGAATAAGCTATCAGAGATGCTCTTCTACAGATGAGCAAGAACAGCAAGCTACACTCAGTGATATATAATAATAGAAAACTATCAGATGCTGAGCTTAATTACTCAGTACATGAAAAGAAATTACTAGCAATCAAGCACACACTGACATTGTGAGATAGATATATTGACAACAGATATACAACAACAGTGATTACAGATCACAAAAGCCTCATCTATCTATAATCAATAACAAAACCTTTCAAACACTTAGTATATTGAATCTCAGAGTTCCAAGTGTATAATCTTCATATTAAATATTAAAAAGAATCAGACACAGTGATGCTGAATACAATCAGTCACAGACTCAATTTCATGAGTGAGAGTTCTGTGAACCAGGCACAAGAGATGTTCACATTAAATGTGCTGAGAGAATGCAAGAAATCAGAATGAGTGAACATCATGATCTCTCACTTGAAGAATGACAAGATGTCAGATGACAAGCATCTCATGAAAGTAGTAGAAGAGATGCTTCTGAACTTCAAGCTGAGAAAATTGAGAAATGAAAATGATGTTATGCTTTACCATGATCTAGAATATGTAGAAGCTCTCTATCTAGAATCTTCATTTTGACATAACTTGATAACTCACATGCACAAGGAATTCAGTCACTTAGAAAGCTCTGAACTTATAAGTGTACTCAAATCAAGAGTATACTGGCCAAGCATGGCCGAGAACATCCAGGTGTATGCTCACAAGTGCCTGAATTGTCAGGTCACAAAAGAATCTAAGAAAGGGTTAGAATGTGAGAAAGCATAATATCAGATGAAGTGTATAATACAACTGTTCAAACAATGAGAAGTGAACCTCATAGACATATTACTGTGAACATCAAATGAAAACTGATAAATAATCACTGCTATTGATTACACTACTGACTGGCCAGTCGTGAAAGCAGTTTCAGAGGCAACAGAGAAGGTGATGATGAAGTTTCTACATAATGAGATCTATGTCAACTATGGAATGCCGCGCGAGATCCTAACTGATAACAGTGTGAATCTCATGAGAGAAGCAGTGAGGCATTTCATGGGCCAGTTACAGACAAGACATCATAGAACAACATCATATCATTCATGAACAAACAAGAAGATGAAACACTTGAATGAAATCTTGGATAATATGCTGATAAAATATCTAGTGAGCAAGTCTACAAGACTATGAGATGAATATCTCAGACAGGCACTATTAGTCACATGAATTCAGCAGCATGCAGTCTTCAAGTGTTCATCATTCTATCTGTTGTATGAATTGCATCCGCGCATCCCGGAGAATGCTTCAGAAAAGGTGAGAGAGAGAACAGCAGTTGTGAATGCAACAGTTGTGAACACAGAATCAAGATTGAAAGAGATCAGCCATGCATGTGCAAAAGCTAATGAATTACTTCTGAACTGAGCAATTCAATCAAAAAGAATATGAGACTCACTTATTAAGAAATTAAGTCTCAAGATAAGAATGTAAGTTCTCATACATAATGAGAGTTCTGAGAAGTTCCAACCTAGATGATTTGAGCTATATAAAATACTCAAATCACATTCTCTGAAAATGTACACATTGAAAGAATCAGAGAGACAGGTCTTATACAACTTAATTAATAATTCACAACTTATAAAAGTAAAGATACAAGACCTGAGTGAATTATGATTATTCACAGCACTATCATCAGCATTGAAAAAGAAGAAGCTTATAATTGAAAAGTCTCAAGAAGTAAGAGAAATCATAGACACTTACAAATCAGATGATCTTACTTATTCTGATCTTTTCATGATTATAAGAAAAGAATGAGAAGTAATGAAGAAATCAGATGAATACTATACTTTAATAAGTGATAAGACTGTAGCTGATTGTATAATAACACATCATAGACAGTGAGTGCAACACAGTAAAGAGCAGTCTCAAAGCAGCAGACTTATATATGAATCAGATTACAGAAGAAAAAGAAATTCAGAGTTAAATTTAACTGTTTACATCAGTTCAATCACAGAGATCACAGAGAATGAACTATCTGAAACATTCACAGACATATAAAACCAAGTCATCTCAACTCCTGAAGATGCTCAGAGATCGGGCAAGATTAGTTTTGATGAGCTGTTCACTGTAGTGATCTGAGTAGGTGAAGAGAGACAGTATAATACATGAGACAGAATTACAAAAAGTTGAAAGCTGCTGAATCTAGTCACTGAACACTATATCATATAGAGATCACATAAGAGTAGTGACTAGCAGATAAAGAAAAAGTGTAAGAAAAGAAAAGAAATAATGAATTGATTATCAACTGTAAGAATCAGCTGTAAAAGACAAATATTATCATACACATCTCATTCATTTTTATACATCACACATTTAATCTATTTCCAACATCACACCACCTGAAAAACATCAAAAACAAAGAAAATCTCAAAACTCAAGGTCTGTAAGAGATTTGAGAGTCACAAGCTGCTCTTATAACAATGTTATACATGTCTCTGATTCCTCTATCACTCTGCATATGACATTAATGTCATTAATCACAAGATTGGCTGGAATGCTAATATAGAAATGCACACACATACATGTAGAGAAATTGAAGAAGAGTGCAGAACTCACAGAATTAGAAGTCAGAGCAGAGAGAACAGAGGCAGAAGAAACAGAAGAAGAAGAAGACACAGAATCAGATGAATAACAAGAGTCACTCAGAGCTGAACACTTACAACTCAGTGTATGCATAACCTTCTCTGCAGAGAAGAGAGAAGAAGTAATAAGAGAAGCTTAAGAGCAGGAGAAGATAGTCTCAGCAGCATTATCATCTTTGATTAAAATGATCTCTGACACTGGAGTAACTAAGAACTATTGTTAGCATACAAAACTGCAAAAACAGAGATAACAATTATCAAATGAACACCTGCTGGCCTTAGAATTGTACATGCAATTACAACACACACAAGACTTCTCAGAAAGAGAGAGAGAGACACAGAGAAATGCAGGAAGCAGAACACAGCATGTGAACAGCTCATTCTTACAATGACATCTCAGACAAGATGTACAAGCCTCATATCTGTGAATGTAAAAGAGTACAACATCTGTATTCTCATTTCTGAAAACACAGATATCTTTTACCTGCATCATGAAGTTAAATAACAGATATCAGAGAATAGGCTGATACAGATCTATCATCTCAAAGAAATTTACCAGAGCAGATGTTTCTGTAATATTGAACTTTATAGTTATAAAAAGTTTCTTAATATCTGTGAATATTATGACTTCATACACAGTAAAACCTATAATGATTTTTTCTAAGAACAGAAAAATCAGTGTCAGAAAGAAAAGATGAAAAAGAAAAAGACTTATAATCTTAACACTGTTGAGAGAAGAAGTGATTCTCTGATATAAATGAATGATTACTTCATCACAAATATTTAAAACAAACATAATAATCAGTGTTTATAATCAAGCTTCAGATAGTTGTGTTATACACAGTCTTTATACAATAAATTGTTCTAGAGATCAGCAAGAAGAGCAGAAGCATACATACTGAGAAACATGGTTCATCAAGCCTATACAACATCTTCTTGAAACAGGGAGAGCTGGTAAGAAAGGCAGAGACAGTAAAACCAGAAGTAGCAGAAGTAGAGGTCATGGGAACAGAGGTAGTGAGAGCAGGGGAACCAGACACAGAGACAAGTGTAGAAGATTAAGAGAGAGCAGCAGAGGAAGAAGCAGCAGAAGAGACAGAGAGAGACACTGAAGACTCAGTCACACATGACACAGACAATTTCTTCATTATCATATTCTTCAAGTTCTTGATCAATGATTCAACACTGAGTTCACTATCATCAGCAGATGCAGATCTGTCAACACATGAAGATTCTATGTGAATAAAAACAAACATCAGCATCTGCATTCACATAAAATCATGTCAGAAAACACAATCAGAAACTCACTGAGAAGAAGAAACAGTTGAGAGTATATAAGAAGATGAAGAAGATGTGTTATCATTCATGATAATATATTGTTCTGATAATTATTAGAAGATAAACAAGTTCTGATCATGTTTCATAACATGTTACACTTACTGCTAATGAACTGCCTGGTATGAGCAATATGATAATGCTTATTGTGAGAATAGAAAGCTATTATCAGGAACATGTACAATGTGATAGATGAACAGATGAAAAGAGTTGAACAGAAGAAGAGACAGAAATCTTGAATGAGATAGTGACATTTAATGATGATGATGATGAAGAAGATGATTGAAGAATGAGAAAAGTTAGTGAATAAGTAATGTAATATAGTGAAAGTTTCTTTGTGAGAGTGTATGCAGAATACTAGCCAGATCAGAGATAGGTCACACAATTGTGAAACACTAGTGATGAGCTAATCCACATGAAGCTAGGGTGTACAATATGGTCACGTGGGCGTGACTGAATCTGGTGAGGGAGGATGTGGTTCGGAAGAACATACAACCGTCGGATAATAACGCGGCCGCTTCCAAACTACTAGTGTATGCATATGAATGTAAAGGGGCCCTAGCAGCTGCTAATTAATTTAG
The DNA here is from genome assembly GCF_000003525.1 of Blastomyces dermatitidis ER-3. Classification (NCBI taxonomy): domain Eukaryota; kingdom Fungi; phylum Ascomycota; class Eurotiomycetes; order Onygenales; family Ajellomycetaceae; genus Blastomyces; species Blastomyces dermatitidis. Next base: position 6,345,336 of record NW_025544775.1, read on the forward strand.
CATACGAGATTCAATATATAAGAAGCCGGCGTACGCCTGTAATCGTACGCTGGCTTAAGCAACCTTTAAATCACAGAATCAGAACACTTGAAATTCTTCTTTACTTTCTCTGCACTGAAGCTGTCATAATGCTGTTTAAATTCTATCATTGATTACTTAGAAGAAATCTTGTTGATCTTTTTCTCAGAGAATTGATTATTCAAATAGATCTGAAAAGCCAGGTTGACAAGCTCAGTGCAATTGATTGATGAACTCTGATATTATGATATTATTATTCACATCTTGTGAGTCAGCTTTATAAGATAAAGCTGTGTTTTTAATTAATTTAAATCATCAGTCAATTCCTTTCAATATTCTTCAAATCTTGCATTGAAATTGAAAGAATTCTCATCATCTCATTGATATAATGAGTTGAACTGCTGTGCTGCTGTGAAGCTGTGATTACAGTGATCTTTGATTTGATTCAGTAGAAAGTTCTTGAATTCTTCTCAAGTCATGACAGTATTGATATGCTCAAGCTTTCTCTTCTTGATAGCTTAAGTAATTGCAGAGATGCCTTCAAGAAGATTGACAGTGTATATTACTCATATCTTATGAGTATTATACTGGCTTGAGTTAAGGCAGAATTTTCATTCAAGAGTACAGATAAAGCTGTGAAATTCAGATAAGATGTTTCTCTTATATCTTGATAAATCTCTGATCTTAATCTCTCTATCTTCATGATAGATGTAGATGTGTAGAGGCTGTGATAATGACAGAGTAATTGAAGAGCTCATGTCAAAATATGCAGTGAGTTCAGAAATCTCAGATTTCTATCAGAGTAGAGATATACACACTCTAGAAAATGATATAGTGTTTCTTTCAGAGAGTGAGATCAGATCAGTCTCAGTGTAAGTATATAAGATTATATCAGTCTGTTAGAGCTTGACTGATTCAAATGTGTAATCAGATTGAGTGATTTGAATTGTAATATAATGAAACTGAAGTGATGACTAGTCAGTGATATTATATAGAAGTAGTTATTTAAGAAGCTGTATGAGTGAGCTTGACTATCTTACTTAAATAGTGAGCTCATAGACTACAAGATTATTGCAAGAATATCACAGATATAATACTTAGTATACTAAGAAGATTGTATAAGATATGCAGTAACTCTTATATATATTTCAGTAAAAGAAAAATGAATCACTGACTTCTTTGATGAGAAGTCAGTATCTAGCTATTCTATATAGATAATGAGTGAATACTCTTCTCTTATTTCATGAGTAAGAATAGCTGAAGTGATACCTTAGCAGTGTCTCATTGCCAAGAAAGTGTAATCTGCTGACCTTGTATAAAAGTGAGGTTCTCATATTCATCAATCAGATCTTCCTATGATACATCTGAATGATGTCATAGAGTGGTTGGAAACCGGTTTAGATAGGATGAAATCATCCGCATGAAAGCGATGAGCCGTGTGGAACCGCAACAGGGCCTTGGCGCGGCCGGGAGCGTGACATTATCTCTCATTGACAATGAAATTGCAGAAATGCGCTGTGATGTAAGAATCATTGATGACAAACCTAGGCATATTTACATATGTCTGATCAGAGATTGTGTGAGCAGAAGAGAGTGATCATAGGTCTGCAGAGCTGCAGAAGACACTGGCAACACTGAGAGCTTTGCAAGAACTGTCAGCTAAGATCTGTAAGAAATTACTTATAAGAAGACTTACAGCAAAGAGAGGAACTGCACTGCTTGAAGCCAGGAACTGATCTGAGAGAGGCATGGGATGAGCTGCTGACCTGAAGATCAGATGCAGTGACAGAGCTGAGAGAGATAGAGATATAATTGTAAACAGCAGTGTCTCTGCTTCATCAGCTGATAAAAAGTAATCAGAGAAGTTACAGAGATGCTCACAAGAAGCTCAGCAGTGATCAGACATTATTTATAATTTATAAAGATATTAAAATTGAAAAAATTCTTTTATTCTTAAGAAGTTCTTGAATCAATACACAGATATTGTTAGAAACACTCTCTCTCTATTATCTGAGTAGAAACACTGCACAGATGAATGAGAATACTCACAGTTTGTAAGAATGAAAGCTGTTATAAAAAAAGAGAAAAGAAGATGAGATTCTGTAGACAGATCTGAGATATTTATACTACTCTAGAGAGATTTACTTACACTGTGAGTGATTCTGTGAAACAGTCAGATCACTCTAGTAAATAAGAGTGATTATAAATTACAGGCCTGAATCTTTCTATATGACTATAAAGAGTGATTGCAGGCTATGAACATCTTAATTCTATAATTCTACAGAGTTGATGAAAGAATGGAAAATTCCTCACAATTCTACAGTGTCAAAGAATAATGATTTATGAGAATAAGTGAAAGATTAACTTGTAAATACTTCTCTTTGATGAGAATGATCTCACAGATAGTGATTCATCTGTAAGATGAATCTGTGTGATGATCACATAAGAATCTCATGAAAATAATTAAGAGTTAACTGAAATTCTTCTATATAAAAGATGTGAGATGAATCTGTATAATAGTCAGAGAAGAATCTGTAGATTATAAAGAATCTTATAAAATAAGAAACTGAGTGACAGACTCTTTTTTCTTTATAATAACAAGGGATTTTTCCTCACTGAGGTTTTTTTATAGATATAAAGAGTTTTTAGTGAGTATCACTGCAGTGCTGAGCTGATTCTATGAAGTCACTCAGTGAAAGACTTCATAGACAAAGTCTTAGAGAGAGAAGAGTATGTAAGAAATCTTACTTCTTACAGATTCTTTATCTCTATTTCTATCTCTTATATAATCAATAGAGCTAGTAGCTCTTGACTACACACAACTATATAGACTGAAGTTCATGAATACTATTCACAACTCAGCTTGAATACTATTATACATTTGATTTCTACATTTTATCTTTCTATCATGAATACTTCTAGTAGTTAATAGTACATATCACGCCAAGCTGCAAACACCTGAATAATCGCCTGCGAGCACTTATTCTTACAATAAGATAGTAGTACTGTGATACAGTCTCTTTCAATAAGCATGCATTTTCATTGAGAAAGTAACAGATTCAGGTATCAGCTTTAAGATTCTTAAGAAGACTGTTACTGACTCTGTCTGTGACTTCTTAAATTTCTATTTTAATTTATCTGAATAGTTTGTATAAAGATATTCTAATTTAAAACAGATAAAACAGAGACTCTTTTTCTTAATCTCTCTGTTATATACTCTGTTCATAGAAGCTTGTAAAACTCTCTCTCTCTGCTTAGTAGTCAGATATGAATCTCTCTGTATCTTATCATCTTTTTTCAGCAAATCTGTTCTCTGTTATTCTGATTCTTATGAGACTGATCAGTGATTCACTCTTTACAGATCTGTGACTCTCACAGTGATCTGTAAGTAGTGATTAAGAGTTATCAGTTTCTTCAGAGCTAAGAACTTAGAGTCTTAGTCAATAAGCTTGTTCTGCATGTCTTTATTCAGTCTCTTTATAAATATCATTATTCAGGTCTTGTTTCAGAATTCTGTTTTCACAGATCTCAATTCACATTATAATTTCATAAAGTATCATGAGTAATCTTTATCAGATTTCTCATCTCTTTTTCTAATATTAATAATCACAGCTCAGGTTATTATTATTATTATTATTCTTTCATTATACTCATATGCAAGCGGAGCTTATGATGAGTCCTTGCGTGATGTTAAATACAGGCCAAGTGTTGGTTATACAGGAGGAAATACAGGTGTTGAGACCACGCCAAGATAACAAGAACATAGGAAATACAAAGGAGTGATAATTAGATACATGCGATAATAACTTCCCAGTCCAGGAACATAGAGCGATTTATTGAAGCGATTTGTACACCTCTGTATTTATTAGGAACCTGAGGTGCTTGAGTTCCGGATTTAATGTATCCCCTGCGGGTTTCGAACCCACACGCCTTGGTTTCCCACGCCAAGGCGCTACCGGGTGGCCGCATTAACCATTCAGCCACCGGGGCTCACAGCTCAGGTATTCTCTGTTCAGCTCATAGAGTCTCTTAACTTATTCTTCAGATAGGTCTTAAGAACAGATCAGTAGAATCTCTCATAATCATTCTCTAAATAATTCAGTCAGTTTTTGACTTCAGTGTAGTAAAGATCTGTTATTACATAGATAACAGCTTCTTCATCTTTCATATCACACAGACAGACTTGTGAGTCAATTTCAAATACAAACTTATAAAAGCTTTTATAGATTGTGATTTAATAGATAATCTTAAGTGATTACAGCTTAAGAAACTTTCTTTTCAGTTTATGAGTGTCTCTGAAGATCATGTCTAGAGACTCAGTTTGAGAGTGTTTATAAGCAGTAAGCATTTCTTATAGAAAAATAGCTTGATTCTGCAGAAGATACTTAAGAATGTTCTTCACTGAGATTGATTTATTTGTCAGTTCAGAGAGTTTCTCTGTCACAGATGCAGAGAATGATATTCTATGAGTAATTGATAAGTTATTATTATTATTATTATTCTTCAATTATAGATGTATACAGTCAGAGACTATGATATCTACCTGAGAACCTTTAGTTCTCAGGGTTTTTCCTATATCTATAGAGTCAACTATTATACATTTATCAATTTCAGATATGCAAAATCAGAAAATTTCAGCTCAGAATACAAAAACTGTTTACAAATTGCAGTATTTCAACACCTTCTGATACTTTGAAACCATTTGAAAATATCATGACAAAGGAAAAGAGAACATAGTCTTAAAGATAGACACATTAAATAGATAGATAGAAAAGAACAGAAAGAAACAAGTTCAGTAAAGAGAGACTATAACAAAATAAAATTATTAAAAGATAGTGTATAGCTGTATTAACAGACTATATCTAATCAATTTCCACCTCTTCATATTCAGATACTTCTGAATTCAGTCAATTTCTTATAGCTGCTTAAGTTTCTGATAAAAAGTCTATTAAGTATTTAATTTCTGTCTCAGTTGAGAATAAAAACCTCATATTTAATTGATTTAAATCATACTTCTTCTTTAATCTGACTCTGAGACTATTGTATAATGCACAATGCATTATAATATGCTCAGGATTTTCATTCACATTGCAGAATGAGCACTCTGTTGTATCAAATCTATCATCAAATCTTTGTATATAAGATTTGAAATAACCATGTTCTAGTTTCAGCTGAATTATAGATAAGAATATTTTCTTTTTATATTTAATTGAACAAGATTTTCACTTTGATTTTGTCTCAAATCTTGAATAATGTATGCTCTTCTTTTGTTTCTGTCAGCTTTCATTTCACTTGTTTAAACAAGATTCTTTTATCTTTCTCATTATAAAAGACCAGGACACTGTTTTTTGAATTGATCTGCTTAATTCTGAACTCTTTTTTACAGCTGAATCAGTCAATTCATTGTCATGAAGATTCATATAAGCAGAAACTCAATACAGATAAATTATCAGTTTTGATGTTCTTCTCTTTTAAATTTTCAAAACAGAGTTTAAAATCAGTTCAAGATTAGACTGACCGTGTGACCGTGTCTGGGACCAGGACCAGATTTTTTGATAGTCTCATTACCAATTCGACTAATTTCATTACACGGTTTTAACATTAGATAGTAATTTCATACTGTCTCAGTGAGACTTACTGTCTACTCTTATCACATTTTTCAAATGAGACCATGATTTCCACTTCTCAATTTCAATTATTTTTATTGCTTTAAATGACTTTAAATCTCATTTGAGCATTACCAAAAAGCGTTACTTTTTAAAAAATTAAAAATAGTCTAAAAAAAACCTTAAAATGTCTAAAAATAGTAACTTTATGCCAAGAATGGAACTAAATAGAATCAAATGAAACCACTTTCTCATTTTTTTCAAGTCATGATTTCATTTTAAGATCTGATATATAGTCACTTTACATGTTTTTTTGATAGCCAGTCCCAGCGGGATTCACGTCAAGAAATGTATGAGACCAGAGCAAATGAGACCAAACGTGAAATTCATGATTCCGGCGGCCAGTCTATTCAAGATTCATTTGATCATTATGAATCTGACTACTTCTAAGTCTTTTTAAAGCAGCTTGACTATCAGAGAATATTCATACCTCTTTCAAGCTATTTCCTCTTTTATGAGATTTTGTTTCAATAAGTTTGAAAGCATTTACTATTATAAATAGTTCAGTATCAAAGACTTCAGATTCACAGTCTAAATTTCAGAAATCTGAGATAAAATTAATATTATCTTCAGAATAAGCAATGCCTGCATCTAATCTATTCAAATTCTCATTTTTTGAGTTATCTGAGTAAATCAGAATAGAGTCTTTATATTAATGTAGAGATCTTCTTCAAATGCTGTTCATATTCTCTCTCTTTAGATAGTTCACTTATTTGTGAGTCTATGAGAGATTTCAGCTTTTCTCTTCAGAGAGATATCTTCTCATGATCAATTTTCTCAACATTTAATGAAGAAAATTGATTTTTAATAAGTGAACATAGTCTATACAGTTGAGAGGGCATTTTCTTTAAAGTATTATTCTCATTTCAATTAAGAAATCTATTTCAATTCAGTTCATTTTCAGAGTTAATTGATAAAAATGAAGAAGAGACTCTTTCTCTGATTATATGATTTGAGCTCATCTTTATAACTCTCAGAGTATAGTTCATACAGGTCTTTTCAAATCTAATAGCAGGAGAAGGAATTAAAGCTTCAATTTTCATTGCTTTAATAGAAGATGATTTGAATGCTCTCAGAATTCTTCTCAAGACTCTGTTTTACAGACTTTGAAAGAGTTCAGTGAAATTTCCTTGATTATTTCATCAAACTTAAACTTTATAATCAGCTACTGATGTAATACAGGCTATATATAACTGTCTCATAGCCTGGAAGAATAGATCTCTCTCTGTATTTAATAGTCTGATTATGTTGTTCAATAGTCTTTCTGCCTTGACAGTTCTTTGTTGAATGTGATATTTAAAATTCAACTTGAAGTTTAATCATACTTCTAATTATTTGACATTTACACTGAGTTTAATCTCTCTATTTAAAAGAGTTAGAGATAGTTCTTTCTCATTGAATTTAGAAAAGAAATGAATTAACTCAGTTTTATTTATATTAAATTAAATTTGATTAATATCTGCTCTAACAAAGATTCTCTTTGCAGCTTCTTCAATCACTTTCAAATTCTCTTTGATAGTTTTTGAGCTGTAGACTAGATTAATATCATTCATATAACTCAGAGATCATACTATTCTTATATTTCTATTTTTGAATAGATATGCAGTGTATATTGTAAATAAAATGAGTGAGATTGAAGATTCTTATGATACTTCTATTTTTATCTCAGTCTTGTCTTATTTCATTTCATCAAAGAAAAGTTGTATAATTCTTTTAGATATAAAACAGTTAACTCATTTTATTAGAGAAAGTGACAGTTTTAACATTTTTAAAGTCTGAATTAACTTTGACTTTGAAATATGATTAAATACTTCTTTTATATTAATAAAAACTGCAGTTGAGACCAGATCTTCATGCTTTGCTATTTAAATATCATGAATAACTGAGAGAACAGTGTCAATTACAGAACACTGTTTTCTATCTCTCATTTATTCACTGAATAAAAGAGAATTACTGATAGAGCTTATAAAAGATAGTTGAGTAGCTATTATCTTTTCTAAAATCTTTTCTAGACAGTTCAATAGAGATATTACTCTATATAACTTGAGAATTGAAGTTTTTCTATTAGATTTTATAAGAATTACTTCAGTGGCTTCTCTTCAGCATTCAGAATGATATTCATTTTTTAAGAGATTGAAAAAGCATTCAAAATATTCATTCTTTAAGTATAAGTATGTATTTTGAATAATTAAGTGATTAATTGAATCAGGCCCTGTAGCAGTTTTAACTGAACTTGAGAAGATAGCTAACTCTAATTCATCTTGAGTAAGATCAGGTCATTCTCAGTCATTTTCATTAATATAGTTGAGAAGTGATATATTCTCTTTCTCTTTCTCTGAATCTGATGAGTTTTGAAAGAGAGTTCTTATAAAAGCTTGATATTTTTTCTCAAAAGAGTTTGCTGTATATGATTTATTCTGAAACTTATATTCTAAGGTTGGAAGTTTTGCTACACTTCTTGTTTTAGTATAGTTAAAAGCTTTAAAAACTTTCTTTTCTTATACTTCTTCAAGAAATTTATTTCAGCAGTCTGTTTTAGCTCTTTTAATATCTGAAAAATATTCATTTCTGACAGCTTTGAACTGTTTATTAGAAATTATATCATTCTTTCAATCTCTTCTAGTAGTAGTCAATTGTTTTCTTTTAGATATAATATTCTCATTTCATCAAGATTTTGAATACTCAGAAGACTTTCTCCTTGAAATATTATCTTTAACACTTACTAGAATAATAGATGTAATGAGCTTCACTCTATTCTTAAGCATTTCATTTGAGATATCTTGATCAGAATTTCAATATAGCTCACTCTGTTTTTCAGATTTTAACAGTTTTATGCTTTCTTCAACTGTCTTTCAGCCAGCTTTTTCAAAGTTAAACTGATTAGAGAGAAGAGAATTTTCACTTATTTATTTCTCACTCAGTTCAATATCAAATTGAATAATCTCATGATCTGATTCTAATATCTCATTTGAATTAATACATCAGTTTATAAGTCTTTTTTTCATTAGAATTTATAATATGAAGATTAGATCTATAATAGATTTCTGTTTCATGTCTTTTCTAAAGAATGTTTGTTGATCAGACTTGTTAACTAAATCTATTGAATGCTCAAAAATTCATTCAATCAGATTATCAGCTCTTACTACTCTTTTGCATTCTGAATTTCATCAGAGATAATGTGCATTGAAATCTCCTGTAATTATAGAGTTTCTTGATAAAGTTATGTTCAGAAACTCTCTATTAATTGTTCAGATGTTATTATTTTTCTTCAATGACTTTTCATTATAGATATTTATGAGCTGTATAGTATCAAACTCATTCTCTTTATCTATAATATCACTCACCAGAATATCAGGGTCAGACATGATATCAAATCTTAGATTAAATTAATATCTTGATCTCTTTCTTTCATAGATCACTACTCTTGACTTTATCTCAGACTTTTAAGATATAAAGCAGTAGTAGCTTGAATAAGAAATAACATATTTTTACTCAGCATCAAAATTCGGCTCCTGAAGCAGTATAAAATCAACTTTTTATTTAAATATAATTTGAAGATAAGAATAAATGCAATTTAAGTTGCTATTCACATTATTTTGAATAAATGTGATTTTTGAAGAGTTTTTACACTTTTTTTATTGTTTTTGTTATATATTTATACTAAAAGAGAGTAGAGTAGAATCTAATTACTATTATCAGATAGTAGATTATAACTATTCTGAAAAGTAGAAATCTCAACTACTTGCATTATATCTAGTTTATTATCAGAGTCATTTCTCAATTCTCTAATCTTAACAGAAGTTTGAGAATTCAAATTCTGTTTACATTTAGCTGAAGAATTGAAGTTTGAAGATTTAGATAGTTAAGAGTTTCTTCTTTTTAAGCTTACAGTTATGAGTTTACTGACTTGACTATTCTCTTCAGTTCTAGATTTACTTTGAGCTTCATCTTTTCTTCAGTTCTTTTGAGTTCTTGAAGTAAACATACATTCTTTTGAGCTAGATGCATGTTTTTCTTTGCAATTAGAGCATTTAAGCAGAGTGTGTTAACAGATTTCATCTCTTTTTGAGCATGTTTCACATTTATACTCACTAGTTTTGTGATCTCTGACATAGAATGCACATTTTAAGTCTCTAAAACAGAAGATTGTAAAGTATTCATATCTTTGACAGTTTGAACACTGTGTTTGAGCTTTGAGATTTATTCTTGAGTCTTTGTATTCATGAACTCTTATTTTCAAATCTGCTACTCTTACTTCAGAGATCTTTGACTGTTCAAGTGTCTTTGTATATACTAGAATAGAGGCATTTCTTCTACTTTGTCTGAACTCAATTGAATTTAGTTATACAGACTCTTTTCTCAGTTGAATAGAGTTGTATTCTTTCAATTCATTTTTGAGAAGTAGTATTTCTTCTTCACAGTCAAAAATTTCAACTGAAATATTATAAAGAATGAATTTGTCTTACTTTTCATCTCTCTCAGATAGAATTATTGTGTTTAACAAAGATTCTACTGCTAATTTTCAGAGACTCTCATTCTGAATAAGAAATTCTGCACTGAATTCAGATATTGTAGTCAGAATGATAGAGTTTCTGAAGAAGAATAACTCAATTGAAGCTATAACTGGTTTTTGAACTTTAATATCAGTTATTAACTGAGAAAAGAACTGCTGATTAATTTCATTTCTGATTCTGAAAATGAGATTTGAGTTTAGCTTGTTTCTTTACAAGATATTCTGATTTGAGACATTGAGAATAAGTCTTCTATTTCTGAAGATTTGAAAGTTTTTCTTCTTTTACATTTTTTTCTTCACTTTTCTATGAATAGAAGTATGAGCATTATTCTTCTCAGTTTTCTCAGGATTTTGAGCATGTTTTAAGATAGCAGGTTTAGAGACAGCAGATTCAGCTGCTTGAGCATATGTTTTCTTCTGATTCAAAGAAGAAGAAGAAGTAGAAAAAGAGAAAGAAGAGCAAGATAAGAAGTCTGTGATTATACTAGAAATTTTCAATGTTTTTTGAACTGTGTTTGAAATTCCAAGTTTGAACTTGATCATCTTCTGTAGTTGTCTAGCCTGAGCATGAAGAATTAACAGAACTTCTTCATTCATCTCACTCAGCCACTGCTTTTCAAGAATCTTGTTTACTTTTTCAAGTTTCTGTATTTTAACAACTTATTATTTCTCTATTTCTTCTTTCTTTCTTCTCTTCAGAATTTCAATCTCAGGAATAGCATTTAAGAAAGCATCTTTTTCCATATTAACTGAGTGTATTTTTGAACTCATTGTTATCACTCAATGAAAAGTTGGTCAGACTGTTTCAATTGAGATATGTAATAAACTCTTTTGAAAAGTTGATCAGACTGTTTCAATTAAGAGGTTTCTAAGTCTGTTTTCAATTGAAAAGTTGGTTAGACTGTTTCAAAAGAAGAATAAAAGACTTTTGTGTATAAAACACCTGATTTTTTTCACACTAGTTCAGTAACTAGGTTAGATTTTTAAAGAGAATCTAATAAACTAAAATTGATTTTTGAGATAAATCAATAAAATCTTTACAATCTCTTTCTTGGGATACAGTGAGGAAAAGTATGATATCAATTGATAATAAATCAGATAATATGACAGTTTTTGAGAGAAAAACTGATAAAAAATAAATCAATTTTTTGCAGAGAAATTGATTAAAACTATTTAATTTTATTCTAAATCATTCAATCCTTCTCACACAACAAGTATACAACTCAAATCAGTTAATAAAGAGTGTAAAAAAGAATTAAGTATTAATGAAAGCTCTTCAGTCACTGAAAAAGTAATTCTTACTTAAAAGAATATGAAATTATGACAGAAAACAGCTCTGTTTTTAATTCTTTATAAGAATATTATATAATATTCAGAGAAAAACATCTTACTTTTTCAAGAGAAGTAAAAAACTATTTCTAAGATCTTTTTTTTTGCATTAACTGCTGTAGAAGAATGAGATAGAAACTGCTAAGATATATACTACTGTATACTCTCTATCAAGACTTTCTCTCTTCAGAGTCTTGATATTATAGAGAATATAAATATGTTTCTATATAATAATATAAATATTGTCAGCAGAATGTAGAGAAACTGGTTATTTATATCTCAAAATAGAAGGCTTTATCAATGATTATATCAATATAGAGTTAATTCTCAAATTCAATAGAAATCTAGTATTACTGTTCTCAATCTCTTACAGAATCTATTGAATATTGAGATATTAAAACTAGATTTAATATATCTCACTATGCAGAGATCAAAGACTCAGTCAGATCTTAGAGTATACTGATTTTATAGTTATCATGTCTGCTGATTATGTATTAAATACAGCTACTGAGGTATCTTTTTGTATTTTTCTGTCAGAGATGAGCCAGATTGAAAGAGATAATACAAGGATGAGACTTGATGTTGATGTCTTGATACATCAAAGATAGACAGAGTTTTTGCAGAGAATGCACTTCAGATGTGTCTGTTGATTATGTACTTGATATTATTACTGAGGTATCTTTTTGTATTTTTCTGCCAGAGATGAGCCAGATTGAGAAGAATGATATATGAGTGAGACTTGATGTTAATGTCCTGAAATATCAAAGATAGACAGAGTTTTCACAGAAGTTATTTCTCAGATATCTTCACAATTACAGATTGAGAATCTTTCAAAATCAAGAAGATTGATGTATATGACTAGGTCTCCTCGCCTTACAATTTGTATGGCAATTTGGCCTGGGATTGTGATATGATAGAGGTGAATGAGGGATAATCTCACACAGGAGTTTCAAACAACATCTGGTTCATGTTTGGCTGGATAACTCCACCAACACACGGGGTATGCGGTCGGCGATAGGGTCAAAATGCTTGTATGATTGAGGGCTTTTTAATGAATCTATCAGCGGGTTCTTATTCGAAAAATTGAGCGAGTTCATGGTGAAGCGCTTTTGAATAATTTCATGTTTTACAATCATGAGTTTCTTGATTATTTCTCCTTGTAATTGTTCTCAGTGATAGTGACAAATATCTCAGCTTGAGTTGAACTTTCACTTCATTCTCACCTCTGTCAATGAAATTGTCAGAATATCATGTGTTATCAGTGCAACAGTTGAATATATACTTTTAACAATTTTTCATAACTCTAGAATTGATTTGACATGTAAATTTATCAGATTATCTTGAAGATAGCAGTCAAATTCAGTTTTACAAGCATGTAGTTTTACCTGATTTTTGATTGCAATCAATGTATGTAAGTTCTATTTCAAAGTTAGTATTATAGTTCTATGTAATATAAAGTATTATCAAAGATCATTACTTACTAGAGAATTATATTTCACTGTCTTCACATCTTAAATATCTGCTTATTCAAATCTCTGATAGTTGACATTGTAGTAGTCTCAGACTAATTTGATATATAAGTCTCTGTGGCAGGCTGCGCCCGATCAATTATATAGACTATTCCGTTACACTTCACAGATTTCTACTACTCCGATTCTCGGCCGCTGATTCTCAGCTGAAAACCTACAGAATTTCTATTCTTCTACCCCGAAGCTTCACTGCATATAAAAACCTCTATTCTTTCACTCTGAAGTTCCACTGTATACATCATCATATATGTGTATAAATATTCACTTCAATCACTGATTTTCACATATTCTCTTTCTTTTCTTCTCTAACATTTTTCACTTTATTATATAAGACTTATAAATATTATACTGATCTATTCAGTATAGATCTTTTACACTTGAAAAACATTCATTGTCTTCTTATTAGAAATGATTACTCACTGAGATATCTGAATATATAATAATATATAAGAAATAGAGAAATAGTCAAACAGTTAAATAGATATTAAGTTCTCAGATAGAAGCTTACTCATCAGTCATTCTGACTCTATAACAAGATCTTACAAAGAGAGTAAGATCTTATAAAGAGAATATCAGTGAAAGATCTGAGAGTTCTGATATCACAGATATATAAGATATTTGTATAATTATACTTCTTCTAATTTCATAGATATTATATATCTGATAATCAATATAATCATATCTAATGATAATATAAAAGAACTCTTGAATGTAAGTATAGATATAATGTCACAGTGACTCTGAGTAATATTAAAATTACAACAGTAATAGATAGCTGATATACATATAACTCAATAACTTCAATACAAGAAAATTCAATAATTAACTTAATAAGAAACTCATACAATTTCAATATCTACAGAATTAAATACAAAAGCACTGAAAGAATACTTAGATACTTCTGTATATTTTAATACTTCTGATCTCACTCTCTACTCATTATGAAGAATGAAAATGCTCATGAAACTGAGTATAGATGAAGATATCATTGATTCACTAATCAATCAAGATTAATATATTAATGAATGATTGAAGAATTGTATGAAACAGAAGTTTCATTTATAAATGAAAACATGTAAATCAGTGTTATGAATATCTGATAATATCATCAGACATCTTGATATTCTGTTCTAAGATACTGTTATATAATAGAAAGTATTAAATTGATTACAGAGTATCTAACAGAGAAACACTTCTCTTATAATATTTATCTCTGACTTTAATATCAAGATCTTAGAAGCAGATGATCAATCTTGAGAGAATTGAATGAAGATTAGTATACTTAAGAAGATACTAACTTTTAAACTCTTACAGACTCTTATAAGTATAAATAAAGACTAAACTTATGAAGACTTCTACACACAGCTCTGAATATTGAATAACTGTCTTATCAAGCTTAAGAGTATATAGAACAGTGATAGAAGATATTACACTCACACACCTGTACTGAGAAATAATTCAGTCACTTATATATCTGTATCAAGAAATAACAACAATGATACAGATGCTATGAACTGAGTAGACTCAAATATCTATGTATAAGCAAGAGTCTCTGCTATCTAAATAGACTTCTGAGTTTCTAGAATCACTTCTGAAGAAGTCACTAATTGATATTAATAAGAAGTGTGCATCAACTGTAATTAATTAAGACATATTACTTTTAACTGTTGATCAGTCTATATATCTTCTCACTTAAAGAATAAATCAGTGTCTGTCCATGTCAATTATATTACATTAGAGAAGAATTCAGAAGATAACTATAAGAATGCTCTAATGAAACAGAGAAAAGATTAGCTTCTATTCAAATTTATAAGCAGAAGCTTGAAGAGATTAGATAATAATAATTTAAAGAGAAAATAATAATGAATGTAATTCTTGTATCTACTGTGATAGATAATATATATAATATGAAAGTCATGATAGACAGCAGTCTATATTATTACACAATGATTAAATCTTCAATCATAAGATATTATAATCTTCAGTGTATTCTCTTATCAAGACTCTGACTTCTCGCAGAATTTGATGATTTAAAAGACATTCACACTTGTTATATGATGAAACTAAATATAGATGTCAGAGAACATCAATATAAAGATATCTATATATATAAAGTTAATAATTTTGACTATAATCTTATATTAGAACTTGTTCAACTATCTGAATAAGACATCTTATTAAATACTTAAAACAGAAGCTTAATATTCTCTAACAATGATAGAATCTATAAAGATAATATTCATAAGACTATGAATCTTACACAGATCTCTGTCAATACTTATGAAATACTCTGAAAAAGAAGTCATTATTAAAATTATTAATAGAGTCACTGATAAAGTCACTGATAGCAGAATTATATATTAATCTATTCTGTCAGTCTGACTAATATGAAGAAAGCTCTAGAAAAGTTATTCTATACTATAATAACATATTCTTATACAAAACAATCTTAATAATATCATGAATATCTAGATGTCTTCTGATAAGATAATATTATAAATATATCTCTCTTACAAGACTCAGAAGTGAATCACAGTATCAAGTTAGAAAAGAAGAATGATAAGAACTCTGAGTTACTGTGAGACTCTCTTTATAATATATCTTGAGATGAACTTCTTCTTCTTCAGAAGACACTCAATGATCTGTTGAATAAGAAATTTATACATATTAATAACTCTTTCACTGCAGCTTCTATTCTCTTTATAAAGAAGTCAGATGAAGAACTCTGATTCTGTGTAAACTATCAAGATCTGAACAGATTGATAAAGAAAGATTATTATCTCTTATCTCTTATCAATGAAATTCTAGCATATATCAGATAAGCTCAATGATTTATAAAGCTAGATATTATCACTGTATTTTATAAGATTTGTATCACTAAAGAAGATGAATGACTTACAGTATTCTGAACATATTATAATCTCTTTGAATAAGTAGTCACACTCTTTGAACTGACTAATACCTTCAGTACATTTCAGAAGTATATCAACTGAGCACTCTGAGATTTTCTTAATAAGTTTATATCTATATATCTAGATGACAATATTAAGAATATGTGTGAAAGATATTACAATGATTATAAGAGACAGAACTATCAATAGATATTGATAAGTATGATTTCAAAGTCAAGAGTATAAAATATCTAGACT
This sequence comes from Blastomyces dermatitidis ER-3, assembly GCF_000003525.1. Classification (NCBI taxonomy): domain Eukaryota; kingdom Fungi; phylum Ascomycota; class Eurotiomycetes; order Onygenales; family Ajellomycetaceae; genus Blastomyces; species Blastomyces dermatitidis. Next base: position 6,361,540 of record NW_025544775.1, read on the forward strand.
TTATCATAGAAGCTGATAAGAGAATTCAAATGAATTCTGAGAAAGTCTCTGCTATTCTTGAGTGAGAGGCTTTATATACTGTGAAAGATGTATAAAGCTTCATTGAATTTACTAACTTCTATCAGCAATTTATATAAAACTTCTCAGATATTATAAGATTACTTACAGAACTCACTAAGAAAGACTCAGTATTTTAATAATCAGTGAACACTGAAGCTGCATTTATATAAATGAAGAAGATATTCATTAATATCTCTCTGCTAATAATATTTAATTCTGATTATAAGATAGTTATTGAAGCTGATTTCTTCAGCTATATCACAGAAGAAGCTATATTATAATATAATAATGAAGATATCTTATAATTAGATATCTTTATATCTAAGAAACTGAGTTCTGCTGAATACAACTATAAGATCTATAATAAGAAACTTTTTATAATTATATACTGTCTAGAAGAATGAGTCTCTGAACTCTGAAGCATCTCTGAATTTGAGATAATCACAGATTATAAGAATCTCAAGTACTGTACAACTATCTGTAAACTCACTGAATAATAGATGTAATGATCTGAGTTCTTAAGCTACTTTTATTTTATAATACACTACTGTTCTGACAGTCAGAACTCAATGACAGATGCTCTCTTATAACAAGAGTAAGATATATTATCTGATATAACAGATACTCACTGAATGAACTGAGAGCACTGACTCTTAAATCTGAAGATACTAGTTAATTAAGATAAAACAGCTCATGACAGTATATATACTTCTTTAATTAGAACTGTCATTGATATCTCAACTTCTTCTGAATCTATATTAGATGAACTATGATATACAGTAGCTCAAACTGATGAACTTCTTCAAGCACTCACTGAAGCAGTATAACAAGAAGTACTCTGATTTTCCTCAGAACTATATATAAGAATTAACATCTCAGAATGTTTAATTGATAATAATAACACTCTATAATTCTATGAATAACACTGAGTTCTTCACTTCAAACTCTTACACACTTGAATAATATAAGAGATACATGACTCTTATATAACTGATTATTCAGGTTGTGAATAACTGTATGAAATGATCTCTCAAGAGTTCTACTGATCTGAAATATTAAATAGCATCAGACATTTCATCTGAAACTGTAATCATTGTTTCTTCATCATCTTATAAAAGAACTGTAGAAAAGATCTGCTGAAACTGCTTAATATCAATCTATTCAAAAAATTGTGTCCTGGTCTTTTATAAAGAGAAAAATAAAAGAATCTTGTTTAGACAAGTGAAATGAAAGCTGGCAGAAACAAAAGAAGAGTATACATTATTCAAGATTTAAAACAAAACCCAAGTGGAAATCTTGTTCAATTAAATGTAAAAAGAAAATATTCTCATCTATAATACAGCTGAAACTAGGACATGGCTATTTCAAATCTTATATACAAAGATTTGATGATAGATTTGACTCAATAGAATGCTCATTCTGCAACACAAATGAGAATTCTGAGCATATTGTAATGCACTGTGCATTATACAATAGTCTCAGAGTCAGATTGAAAGAGAAGTATGATCTAAATCAATTAAATATGAGATTCTTATTCTCAACTGAGACAGGAATTAAATACTTAATAGACTTTCTATCAGAAACTCAAGCAGCTACAAGAAAATGGCTAAATTCAGAATTATCTGAATATGAAGAGGAGGAAATCAACCAGATATAGTCTGTTAAAACAGCTATATACTATCTTTTAATAATTTGTTTTGTTACAGTCTTTCTTTATTTTATCTTTTCCTTTCAATTTCTTTCTGTCTATCTATTTAATATGTCTATCTTTAAGACTGTGTTCTGTTTTCCTTTGTCATGATATTGTTAAATGGTTTCAAAGTATGAGATGATGTTAAAACACTGCAATTTGTAAACAGTTTTTGTATTCTGAGCTGGAATTTTCTGATTTTGCATATCTGAAATTGATGAATGTATAATAGTTAACTTTACAGATATAGGAAAAACCCTGAGAACTAAAAGTTCTCAGGTAGATGTCATAGTCTCTGACTGCATACATCTATAATTGAAGAATAACAATAATAATAATAACTGCTTAATATCTCTGATAGAATCTGATGAAATATGATAATTAACTTCACTATTGATCTCTCTGAGAGTAAGAGTTATAGAAACATTTTAATTATTATGAACTGATTAAGTAAGAGTGTAATATTGAAATCTTGTAATAAGATGAATGCTGAATAAGTTACTGAAGCTTTTCTAAGAAGCTCATTCTATCAAATATATAAATTACTGAGATCTATAGTATCAGATTAAGACTGTTAATTTATAAGCATTCTCTGAACAACAATCTGTCAAGTTCTCAAGATTACACACTGTTTGTCAACTGTCTATCACTCTGAGATTAATAATGTATCAGAACAGATAATTCAGACTGTAAAGAATTATCATTATAAGTTCTGTAATCACTTATAAGATGATTGATATAATCTTCTTCTACACACTGAAGTTGCTATCAATGACTGAGATACTGTTTCAACAGATATAAGCCTGTTCTTTCTTATACATAGATATTATATGAATGTACTGAATCTTCTAGAGACTATATATTTCACACTGAATCTCTGCAGTCTGATTCAGATTGCTGATAATATAGTAATAAAACTTCAAGATATCTGTAATTGAGCAGAAGTCTTCATGATAAGTGTTAAACACAATTAAGAAGATCAAATCAATGTTCACTGAGACTCTGCTGAGTAATATAAGATAGAAGATCTGATATAATTGAATCTTAAGAATATATAGATTATATACTCATCTCACACACTGAATTACTGCTATACAAAGTATAAAGTGATAGAAGTTCTAGACAGTTATAACTACTATCTTAACATATTATCAGAGATTCATGATATCTTTTATATAAGCTTGCTTTATCACACTGTCATTAATCTGTTCTCTTCTCAACTGACTTCTGACTGACAGCTGCCAGAGATCATAGAAGAAGATAACAAACTTAAATGAGAGATTGAAGATATTCTTGATAAGAGATCTCACAGCTGTGATTGATAATATCTTATGAAATAAGTAAGCTACAATTGCTCAATCTGAACTCTGAATTCTGTGTAATCTGAGATCACAGCTCTTGACTGATGAGGACTGCTTCTGAAAAGAGAGAGCTAATGTGACAGACTATACTCAATTAATTATATAGATTATTCTGTTACACTTCACAGATTTCTATCTCTCTGATTCTCAGTCACTGATTCTCAGCTGAAAATTTCTACTGCTCTGACTCTCAGTTACTGATTCTCAGCTGAAAATATATGAAATTTCTATTCTTCTACTTTAAAGCTTCATTATGTACATCACTGTGTACACATATAAATATGCATTCTGATTACTGATTTTCACACTTTCTCTCTTTTCTTTTCTTCTTTAACATTTTTCACTTTGTTATATAAGATCTATATATTATATCAATCTATTCAGTGTAGACCTCTTACACTTTTATCTCTTTCTTTCTGAGACTTCTGTCTCTTTTATTCTGAGACTTCTGCTTCTTTCTTTCTGAGACTTCTTGTAAGAAATCCCGCTTCTCGTGAATTCTTTACTTCTATTTCTATCTCTCATGTAATCAATAAGGTTAGCAGCCCTTGACTACACACAACTATATAGACTGAAGTTCGCGAATACTATTCATAACTCATGTAAGAGGCCTACGCTGAATAGATCGGTATAATATTTATAGGTCTTATATAACAAAGTGAAAAACATTAGAGAAGGAAAGAAAGAGAAAGTGTGAGAATCAGTGATTAAAGTGAATATTTATACACATATGTAGTGATGTATGCAGTGAAACTTCAGAGCAGAAGAATAGGAGTTTTTATACATAGTGAAGCTTCAGAGTGAAAGAATAGAAATTCTGTAGATTTTCAGCTGAGAATCAGCAACTGAGAATCAGAGCAGTAGAAATCTGTGAAGTGTAACAGAATAGTCTATATAATTGATTAGACACAGTCTATCATATTAGTTCTCTCTTCTTTCTTAATTGTATATAGCTTTCATTGATCAAGAGCTGCAGTCTCAGATAATACAGAACTCAGAGTTCAGATCAGATGATTATAGTTAACTCATTTCACAAGATATTATCAGTCACAGCTGTAAAGTCTTCTATCAAGAATATCTTTAATCTCTTATTCAAGTTTATTATCTTCTTCTATAATCTCTGACAGCTGTCAGTCAGAAGTCAGTTGAGAAGAGAATGAATTGATGATAGTGCAGTAGAGCAAGCTTGTATAAAAGATATTATAAATCTCTGATAATGTGTTAAGACAGTAGTTATAACTGTCTAGAACTTCTATCACTTTATACTTTGTATAATAATAATTCAGTGTGTGAGATGAGTATATGATCTGTATATTCTTAAGATTCAATCATATCAGATCTCTTATCTTATATTACTCAGCAGAGTCTCAGTGAACATTGATTTAATCTTCTTAATTCTGTTTAATGCTTGTCATGAAGGCTTCTGCTCAATCACAGACATCTCAGAGTTTTATTACTATATTATTAATGATCTGAATCAGACTGCAGAGATTTAGTGTGAAATGTGTAGTCTCTAGAAGATTCAGTACTTTTATATGATATTTATATATGAGAAAGAACAGGCTTACATCTGTTGAAACAGCATCTCAGTCATTAATAGTAACTTCAGTGTATAGAAGAAGATTATATCAATTATCTTATAAGTGATTATAGAACTTATAAAGATAATTCTTTACAGTCTGAATTATTCATTCTAATGCATTATCAGTCTCAGAGTGATAGATAGTTGATAAACAGTATATAATCTTGAGAACTTGACAGATTCTTATTTAGAGAGTACTTATAAATTAATAGTTCTGATCTGATACTATAGATCTCAGTAATTTATACATTTAATAGAATAAGCTTCTTAGAAAAGCTTCAGTAACTTGTTTAACATTTATCTTATTACAAGGTTTTAATATTACACTCTTGCTCAATCAGTTCTCAATGATCAGAATGTTTTTATAACTCTTACTCTCAGAGAGATTAATAGTAAAGTCAATTATTATATCTTATTAGATTCTATTAGAGATATTGAGTGATTTCAGCAGGTCTTTTCTACAGTTCTTTTACAAGATAATAGAGAAATAATAATTACAGTTTTGAATGAAACATCTGATGCTATTTAATATCTCAGATCAGTAGAACTCTTAAGAGATTATTTAATACAGTTATTCATAATCTGAATAACTGATTATATGGAGAGTTATACATCTCTTACATTATTCAGATGTATAAGAGTTCAGAGTGAGAGACTCAGCATTATTCATAGAATTATAGAGTGTTATTATCATCAATTAAATATTCTGAGATGTTGATTCTTATACATAGTTCTGAGAGAAATCAGAGTGCTTCTTATCATACTGCTTCAGTGAGTACTTGAAGAAGTTTATTAATTTAAGCTGCTGTATATCATAGTTCATCTAATATAGATTTGAAAGAAGTTGAGATATCAGTGATAGTTCTAATCAGAGAAGCATGTATAGTATTATAAGCTGTTTTATCTTGATTAAGTAGTATCTTCAGATTCAAGAGCAAGTGCTCTAAGTTCATTCAGTGCGTATTTGTTACATTGAATGATATATCTTACTCTTGTTATAAGAGAGTATCTGTCATTGAGTTCTGACTGTCAGAATGATAGTATATTATAAAATGAAAGCAGCTTAAGAACTCAGATCATTATATCTGTTATTTAGTGAGTTTACAGATAGTTGTGAAGTACTTGAGATTCTTATAATCTGTGATTATCTTAAATTTGAAGATGCTTCAAAGTTCAGAGTCTTATTCTTCTAGACAGTGTATAATTATAAAAAGTTTCTTATCATAGATCTCATAGTTGTATTCAGTGAGACTCAGTTTCTTAGATATAAAGATACATAATTATAAGACATCTTTATTATTATATTGTAATATAGCTTCTTCTGTGACATAGTCAGAGAAATCAGCTTCAATAACTATCTCATGATCAGAATCAAATGTTATTAGTAGAGAGATATTAATAAATATCTTCTTTATCTATGCAAATGAAGCTTCAGTGTCTACTGATTATTGAAATACTGAGTCTTTCTTAGTGAGTTCTGTAAGTGATCTTACAATATCTGAGAAGTTTTATATAAATTACTGATAGAAGTTAGTGAATCTGATGAAGCTTTGTACATCTTTCACAGTATATGAAGTCTCTCACTTGAGAATAGCAGAGACTTTCTCAGAATTCATTCAAATTCTCTTATCAGCTTCTATGATAAAGTCTAGATATTTTATACTCTTGACTTCAAAATTATACTGATTAATATCAATTGATAGTTCTGTCTCTTATAATTATTATAATATCTTCTGCATGTGTTCTTGATGTTCTTTTCTGAATTCATCAGTGAAGATAAGAATGTCATCTATATATAGATACAAACTTATTAAGAAACTCTCAGAGTACTCAGTTGATATACTTCTGAAATATACTGAGAGCATTAGCCAGTTCAAAGAGTATAACTACTCATTCAAAGAGGTTATAACATGGTCAGAATACTGTAAGTCATTCATCTTCTTTAATAATACAAATCTTATGAAATACAGTGATGACATCTAGCTTTATAAATCATTGAGCTTATCTAAGACATGCTAGAATTTTATTAATAAGAGATAAGAGATAACAATCTTTCTTTATCAATCTATTCAGATCTTGATAGTTTATACAGAATTAAAGTTCTTTATCTGACTTCTTTACAAAGAGAATAGAAGCTGCAGTGAAAGAGTTACTAATATATATAAATTTCTTATTCAACAGATTATTGAGTGTCTTTTAAACAAGAAGAAGTTCATCTTGAAATATATTATAAAGAGAGTCTCATGATGACTCAGAGTTCTTATTATTCTTCTTTTCTAACTTAATACTGTGATTCACTTCTGAATCTTGTAAAAAAGATATATTCGTAATATTATCTTATTAAAAAATATCTAAATATTCATGATATTATTAAGAGAGTTTTATGTGAGAATCTGTTATTATAGTATAGAATAACTTCTCTAGAGCTTTCTTAATATCAGCTAGACTGTAAGAGGTCTACGCCAATTAGATCGGTATAATATTGATAGGTCTTATATAACAAAGATAAAAACACTAGAGAAGAAAAGAAAGAGAAAGTGTAAGAATCAGTGATTAAGATGGATATTTATATGTGTATGTGGTGATGTACGCGGTGGAGCTTCAGGGCGGAAGAATATATACGTGTTTGTAGCAGCTGAGGATCAGTGATTGAGAATGGCTGAGAATTGTAGTGATGATTAGACTGGCCGGCAGGACCATGAATTTCACATTTGGTCCCATTTGATCTGGTCCCATACATTTCTTGGCGTGAGTCCCACCAGGACCAAGCCTCAAAAAAATCTGAAAATGGACCATTTCTGAGAGAAATGGCATGAAAAATGACCAGATTTAATTCAAGAACAGTGAAATGAGAGTAATTTCTCAGAATAAACTGTGAAAGATGATCATTCTTTCAAAATCAGAATAAAACTGAGACTGAAGATCAAAATCAGTCCCATTCAGTTCATTCAGTGATTGCTTATATAATCAGAATTTGGTAACAATTATTGATAATGCTCATGAAACAACTAAATACATTCTTATACAAGTTTATTCTTCACTTTCTTATGAAAACTACACTTCTCTGATATACTGTGATCAGAGGTATTAAACTGTCTGATAATTCCATGTTTTACAATCATGAGTTTCTTGATTGTTTCTCCTTATAATTGTTCTCAATGATAGTGATAAATATCTCAACTTGAGTTGAACTTTCACTTCATTCTCACCTCTGTCAATGGAATTGTCAGAATATCACACATCATCAGTGCAACAGTTGAATATGTACTCTCAACAATTTTTCATAACTCTAGAATTGATTTAGCGTGTAAATTTGTCAGATTATCTTGAAGATAACAGTCAAATTCAGTTTTACAAGTATGTAGTTTTGCCTGATTTTCAGTTGCAATCAATGTATGTAAGTTCTGTTTCAAAGTTAGTATTATAGTTCTATGAGATATGAAGTGTTATCAAAGATTGTTACTTACTAGGGAATTGTATTCCACTGTCTTCACATCTCAAATATCTACTCATTCAAATCTCTGATAGTTGGCATTGTAGTAGTCTCAGACTAATTTGACATATGAGTCTCATTCCTTCTCTGTTCAATCTTGAGAAGTGTAGATATTAACTCAACAGAAGGAATCTAGTAGAGCTGCTACAGCATAGTACTCTGCAAAAGATTGTTCAGTTTTGCTGTAGTAATATACCAGTTTATTCCTTGCAGCAATAATAGCCTGTACTATAGCATCATCCCAGACTGAATTTCTTTTTGAGTGATTCAACTGCTTCTTAAGATGAGTAAATAAACTGTTATACACTCACCAGACTGACTGCAGCATTGATGTACAAGTGATTGAGACTGTCTTTATTGTCTTATAAAACTGAAACAGTAAATCAATCACATATTTCAACTGAGTTCACTTCATATCAGAAAGTTTCAATATCTGAATCTTTTTCTGATCAGAGTGTTGCACTCAATGATCAATCATCTGATGCAATCAAAGAGTCTGAACAGTCATCTCATATGTTAAACTCCACTGTATTCTAACATTCTGTATCATATTCAGTGATGTGACTGATTTGTTTATTTATTGAATATCATGAAATCATTGTTATTATTTAGAAGAGGTACAAATTGCATTAGCAATGTTTCAAATCTATGATATTTAAATTATTAGTCAATCTATTCAAAATTAACAGTAGCATTATCAAAAAGCATTATCAAAAAGCAATATCAAAAAGTGTTATCAAAAAACATTATCTTTTGCAAAGTGAATGCAAAAGTTACTTGAGTAATCACTTTCATCTCATTCTCATCTCAAGAACCAGTCATCTCATTATTCTTCATCTCAATGTTAAGATTCTTTATCAGTGTTTGCACCACAAGTTGAATCACATGAGCAATGCAGAGGATATGACCTTATTTATCATTTCAGAAATACAAAGCCAATTTTTGCTCCAAGCTCTTCATCATAGTGTAGTTATTCACAGCATTGTCAGTTGTAATTGTAAGAAGACTGGGACTAATATTTCAATAGTCATTTTTAATCACAGTCATTAATATCTCTGCCATATAATCCCCAGTATGACTACTGATCAATGATTCAAATCCAATTAATGTCTCTCAATAAGTTCAGTTCTCATCAATGTAATAACATGTAACTCTTATAAATGCAAGATTGTTTGTACTAGTTCATGCATTCACAGTGAGAGACACTCTTCAATGATTCTTCAACTCTGATCCTAGATATTGCATATTGACTTTGTAGTGTGTCTCAAGATTGAACTGAAGACAGAATTGATGTGAAATATGAAGATTTGAATTAAGCATTTGAAAAAGTGTTCAGAATTCGGGGTTTTCAATTGATCAAAGAGAAAGATTCAGAGATATATACATGTGAAGTAATTGTTCACAGAAGTTATCAGATGAGAGTTGTGAAATCAGAGTACTGATACATGGTTATTTTCACATGATTTTCTTCAAATTAGAAAGTTAGTGTTATCAAAAATTGTTATCTGATAGAGCAACTTACCAGCTCAGTAGTAATTTTCTGATTATTTTCCTTTTGTTGTCTGCATTCTGATAACTTCAGATGTCAGGAAATTCCTTCAGAGTCATGATCAGTTTATAATGAATGTTTCTGAATGAAGTTGCAGTGATTGCAGCAGAGAGATGACTCTCTGATAATCTGTAATGCAACCTGTTGATAATTATTCCATAGTTCATCTCAATATTTGTGTTGAGTTTTTCATAAATTTCATGGCCTGGAATCAGATGTGAAGAATGAAGTAATTATTCATCATAATTGAAAGAGAGCATTCTGTGTTGAATTGTAAACAATGTAGACTTTGTGATTCACAGTGATTTCTTGAAGAGTTTGTGAATCTTCAGTAGAAGTAAAAGAAGTGAAAGAAGTGAATTCAGAAGACATGATAATAATTTAAGAAAGATAATAATTTATTTTCAATAACTGATCACTGATGTGTGTAAGAAGAATTAATATAAGAGAAAATAATCTTGTTTCTTAGCTTAGTTATAATTTTAGTACTAACTCAGATTGAATATCATTGATGTATAAAAGTAAATAAACAATCTTGATTAATCTCTATCATATTTCTTGAAATATATTAATATTGTAAAAGAGAGTGTTATCAAATTATATTATCAGATAATATTATTAAAAATATATTAATATTGTGAATATCAATGTTGAAAAAATGTTGATACTTATACATTATAGTGATTTGTGAATCATGATAGTTAAATATATATATATATATATATCATTCCTGACTTGATTACAACTTGTACAATAATTTTTGAAAACTTAAAATCAATTTTAATTATTAATAATTAAAAACTTAAACTTATAACTAACTAATATAAAAAGAAAAAAATCTACTTCTTCTCTTTCTCATTCTTCTTATCATTCTTCACAATTCACTTCTCATTCTTCTTCTCCTTCTTCTTTTTCTCATCTGAGATGATAATCACCTCAAAATCTCTCTTCACTGCCTTCTCAGAAGAGGGTTTCTGCTGCTCCCTCTCAGCCAGGTCAACCTGCACCTCAAAATCCCGCATTTCCTGGTCTGCTGCCTCAGGTTCCATCTCAGTGACAAGCAGATTGACATACTCAGAGAGCAGGGCTGTCTTCTCAATGTCCTGAATTATGAAGTGCATTCAAGACCTGAACAAGGCCTCAATTCCCTCCTTCTCTGCCAGCTTCTGCTAATCAATTAGAGAATAGAAGTATTATCAAAAATTATTATCTCTCAATAAGTAAAAAACTTATCAGTTTTGACTTCTTTATCTTCTGCTTCAATACTCTCTCAATCTTCTTCTATCATCACTTATTTACAGCAATACTCTTCTTCTCTCTTCCTCTCTTTATCTTGAACTCAAATCATTCTCAGAACTTCTCCTGGTCTCACTGCTGCTGTATGAGACTCTTCACTGTCTTCTTCTTCAATCTCTCACAGGCAGTGCTATCTGCATTATTCCTATACTTAGTTCAGTCTAAATCTATCAGAAGTGTTACTTAAAATTGTTATCATTCTACTCTCTTACAGAGTCTCTTCAAGGCATTATAACATGTCTTGCAATCTGTCTCCTCTCACTTGAACACCTTCTTCTCCTCTTTCTTCAATCTGTGACAGTGCTCATGCGCCTTGATGGTCCACAGGACCGCAGAATATTTAAAGAGAGATGACATGATTAGTTTCAGTGAGTGTTGAAGAAGGATAGAGGCAGAAGAGGCGGCCAGAAATGATATGATAATAATAATGATGATGATGATAATGATGATGATGATAATAATAATGATGATAATGATAGTGATGATGTTAATGATGATAATGATGATAATGATGATGATAATGAAAGAAGAAGTGCATTGAAATATATTACTGACTTATCAAATATAAAGAGATAAAGAAAATATTAACAGCTTTCAGAGATATACAGAAACAGCTACAGTGTTGCATAGCAACATCATCTTCATTCAATGCATGCAGTGTTGATATTCTTTGTATGCAGTTATCATATAATCTATATCAGAGATACATGCAGAAAACAGATCTTTGTTGCTAGAAAGAATAATTACAGCAATTCTCTATTTTCATATTATAAAGATAAGTTATTCTCATTTCTTTCTTCTCTCTTTTCTCTTCTTCTTCAACTCATCACTAAGTTCAAGCTGGTATGAAAACTATTAAAACACTCTTAGAAACCCTCAAATTGAAGAGTATAGACTAATCAAATTTTAAATACAGAAGAATCAAATTACATTCAATATTACTAATTATTCATCCTCTCTCAATAAAACCACAGTCATGTCTTCTCTCCCCTCTTCAAATGAAACATGGCCCGTGAAAAGTGAGTACCACGCCAGGCCATAATGATCAACACAGCCCCAGCATGCAGGGCTGTATACACACAGCATGTGCTGAACTGAGAGACTGTGTGGATTGCAAACTGGCGCCAGCATCTCAGGGAGAGTCATGCAGCATGAGAAAGCTGCAACTCTCAGTCATATATGCAGAGAATGAATCATCACAGTAAGTGCATGTGTATTGTATGAAAGTAATGCTTTTTAATAACACTCAGTCTCTGATATCATGAAAATAGAGTCTCTCTGTGAGATCTGTTTTTACCAGAAGTCAGAGAATCTTATATTTCTCAAGATCACCTTTGCTCATCTTGTCTGTGAAATTGATGAGAGAAATCATCAATTTCAGTGTTCTGTTCTTAATATCATTCAAGTGACAGCAGAGTCCACCCTGGCCACACTTTTTGAGTGTATATTTTCTAAATATTCACATTTATACAGATATATACTGATTATTTATTAGATGATGTTAAGACAATGACTCATTGCAGCTGTGTTATCCTCACTATGAGAGATACACAGTTGATGATGAACATTGTGAAGACTCTGAGAAGTGAGTATTTTAAGAGTGCTGTGACTCTGTGATCTTGATTTTTTTTTTTTTATTTTTTGTTTTTTTCTTTTTCTTTTCTTTTTTTTTTTTTTTTCTTGTTTTTGTTTTGTTTTTTGTTTTTTGTTTTTTTTTTGTATTTTATATTTTTTTTATAATTAAAATTATATGAATTATGATCTGTGTTCAGAAAAGTAATGATATTTGATAACACTCTCTATTGAATTTTCAACAAATGAGCACTATGTTATGATATTATGTAAGTGAGAAGTGATTTCATAGTCTCATTTGATGTCATTCTCAATAATGAGATCAGAATGAAAATGTGACTAAGAATTCAAATATATTCTTTATTCAGAACTAGATTTTTATTTGAAAAGTGAATCTGAGACCTTTAATATTTGAAATAACGTGATTTGAAATCAATGTGATAAACACAAATCATGACCAGAAGTAATGCTTTTAGGCAACATGACAACTGTAAAGTTTGGTCCTGGTTTCAGACACGGTTACACGGTCAGTCTAGTGATGATTGAGAATGACTGAGAGTCAGCAATTGAGAATGACCGAGGATTGAAGTGTACATGAAATCTGTGAAGTGTAACAGAATAGTCTATATGATTGATTGAGGTGGCAGCCGAGGATTGGTGATTGAGAATGACTGAGAATTGTAGTGATGATTGAGAATGACTGAGAATTGACAATCAAGAATGGCTGAGAATCTGCAATCAAGAATGGCTGAGGATCTGAGTGTATGTGAAATCTGTGAAGTGTAATGAAATAGTCTATATAATTGATCAGAGTGGTGATCAAGAATGACTGAGAATCAGAGTATATGTAGAATCTGTGAAGTGTAATGAAATAGTCTATATGATTGATCAGGTGCAGCCTGTCATATTAGCCCTCTCTTTTCAGAAGCAGTTCTCATCAGTCAAGAGCCACTGTTTCAGATAACACAGAACTCAGAGTCTAGATCAGTTGAGAAGAGAGTGAATTGATGACAGTGCAGCAGTTCAGTGTGAAGTATTTGATAAGAAGATATGCTGGAGATTATGATGTCTTATGACTGGAGATTGCATAGTGACTTCTCTTCAAATTGTTGTTATTCAATCTCTTCAAGCTTCTGTTTATAAATTTGAACAGGAGCTAATCTTTTCCCTGTTTCATCAGGGCATTCTTGTAGTTATCTTCTGAATCTTCCTCTAATGTAATGTGGCTGATGCAGACAGACACTGATCCATTCTTTGATCTTTCTCTTGAGTGTGGAGGTGCTGGTCTTTCTCTTGAGTGTGGAGATACATAGGTCAATCAGCAGTTGAAAGTAATGTGTCTCAATCAGTTACAATTAATGTATACTTCATATTGATGTTGATCAGCAACTTCTTTGAGAGTGATCTCAGGAACTCAGAAGCCTGTTCAAACAGTGAAAACTCTTGCTTATGTATAGACATTTGAATCTATTCAGTTCATGGTATCTGCATCATGATTGTTCTTCAGTGTGAGTGTATGAGTGACTGAGTTATCTGTTGATACTGGTGTATAAGTTGCTGAGATGTAATGTCTTCTGTCACTGTTCTGTATACTCTTGAGCTTGATAAGACAGTCATTCAATGTTCAGAGCTGTGTGCAGAAATCTTCATAAGTTGAGTCTTCATTTATACTTATGAGAGCCTGTAAGAGTTCAAAAGTTAATGTCTTCTTGAGCATGCTAATCTTCACTCTATTCTCTCAAGATTGATCACCTGCTTCTAGAATCTTGGTGTTGAAGTCAGGAATAAATGTTGTAAGAGAAGTGTTTCTCTGTTGAGAACTCTGTAATCAATCTAATACTTTCTGTTGTATGTCAGTATCTTGAAACAGAATATCAAGATGTTTCATGATGTTATCAGGTGTTTGCAACACTGATTCACATGCTTTCATTCATGAATGAAACTTCTGTTTCACACAATTCTTCAATCTTTCATTGATATATCAATCTTGATTGATTAATGAACTGATGGAATCTTCATCTACACTCAGTTTCATGAGCATTTTCATTCTTCATGATGAGTAGAGAGTGAGATCAGAAGCATCAAAATATGCAGAGACATCTAAGCATTCTTTCAGTGCTTTTGTATTTGATTCTGTAAATATTGAAATTGCATGAGTTTCTTATTGTGATAATCATTGAATCTCTTCATATTGATGTTATTGAGTTGCATGCATATCAGCTATCTATTGCTGTTGTAATTTCAACATTGCTCAGAGTCACTGTGGCACTGTGTCTATACTCATATTCAAGTTTGAGAGTTCCATATTATTGTTAGACATGATTATATCAATTATTAAATGTATGATATCTGTGAAATCTGAAGAAGTGTAATTGTATTCTCATACATCTGAGTGTCAGAACTCTCAGGTCTTTCACTGATATTCTCTTTTATAAGATCTTATTCTCTTCATAAGATCTTATTACAGGGTCAGAGTGACTGATGAGCAAGCTTCTATCTAGAGACTATCTGAAGACTCAGTGTCTGCTTAACTGTTTAACTGTTTCTCTATTTCTTACACATTATTACACATTCAGATATCTCTTGATGAATAATTGTTTCTGATGAGGAGACAATGCTTGAATAATCATTTTCTAATAAGAAGATGATGCTTGAATAATCATTTTCTAATAAGAAGACAATGAGTGTTTTTATAGTGTAAGAAACCTACACTGATTAGATCAGTATAATATTGATAGGTCTTATATAACAAAGATAAAAATGCTAGAGAAGAAAAGAAAGAGAAAGTGTAAGAATCAGTGATTGAGATGGATATTTATATGTGTATGTGGTGATGTACACGGTGGAGCTTCAGGGCAGAAGAATATATACGCATTCATAGCAGCTGAGGATTGGTGATCAAGAATGGCTGAGAATCATAGTGATGATTGAGAATGACTGAGGGTCAGCAATCGAGAATGGCTGAGAATTGAAGTGTACATGGAATCTGTGAAGTGTAACAGAATAGTCTATATGATTGATTGAGATGATGGCTGAGGATCAGTGATCAAGAATGGCTGAGAATTGTAGTGATGATTGAGAATGACTGAGAATCAGTAATTGAGAATGGCTGAGAATCTGCAATCAAGAATGACTGAGGATCTGAGTGTATGTGAAATCTGTGGAGTGTAACAGAATAGTCTATATAATTGATTGAAGTGGCAATTGAGAATGGCCGAGGATCAGAGTGTATGTAGAATCTGTGAAGTGTAACAGAATAGTCTATATGATTGATCAGGCGCAGCCTGTCACATTAGCCCTCTCTTTTCAGAAGCAGTTCCCATCAGTCAAGAGCCACTGTTTCAGATAATATGAAACTCAGAGTCTAGGTCAGTTGAGAAGAGAGTGGATTGATAATAGCACAGCAGTTCAGTGTGAAGTATTTGATAAGAGGATATGCTGGAGATTATGATGTCTTATAACTGAAGATTGTATAGTGACTTCTCTTCAAATTGTTGTTATTCAATCTCTTCAAGCTTCTGTTTATAAATTTGAACAGAAGCTAATCTTTTCCCTGTTTCATCAAGGCATTCTTGTAGTTATCTTCTGAATCTTCCTCTAATGTAATGTGACTGGCGTGGACAGACACTGATTCATCCTTTGATCTTTCTCTCAAGTGTGAAGGTGTCAGTCTTTCTCTTAAGCATGGAGGTACATAGGTCAATCAGCAGTTGAAAGCAATGTGTCTCAATCAGTTATAATTGATGCATACTTCATATTGATGTTGATCAGTGACTTCTTTGAGAGTGATCTCAGGAACTCAGAAGCCTGTTCAAATGATGAAAACTCTTGCTTGTGTATAGACATTTAAATCTATTCAGTTCATAATATCTGCATCATGATTGTTCTTCAGTGTGAGTATATAAGTGACTGAGTTATCTGTTGATGCTGATGTATAAGTTGCTGAGATGTAATGTCTTCTATCACTGTTCTGTATACTCTTAAGCTTGATAAGATGATTGTTCAATATTCAGAGCTGTGTGTAGAAACCTTCATAAGTTGAGTCTTTATTTATACTTATGAGAGTCTGTAAGAGTTCAAAAGTTAATATCTTCTTAAGCATGCTAATCTTCACTCTATTCTCTCAAGATTAATCACCTGCTTCTAGAATCTTGGTGTTAAAGTCAGGGATGAATGTTGTAAGAGAAGTGTTTCTCTGTTGAGAACTCTGTAATCAATCTAATGCTTTCTGTTGCATGTCAGTATCTTGAAACAGAATATCAAGATGTTTCATGATATTATCAGATGTTTATAACACTGATTTGCATGCTTTCATTCATGAATGAAACTTCTGTTTCACACAATTCTTCAATCTTTCATTGATATACTAATCTTGATTGATTAATAAACTGATGGAATCTTCATCTACACTCAGTTTCATGAGCATTTCCATTCTTCATAATGAGTAGAGAGTGAGATCAGAAGCATTAAAATATGCAGGGACATCTAAGCATTCTTTCAGCACTTTTGTATTCAATTCTGTAGATGTTGAAATTGCATGAGTTTCTTATTGTGATAATCATTAAATCTCTTCATATTGATGTTGTTGAGTTGCATGCATATCAGCTATCTATTGCTGTTATAATTTCAACATTGCTCAGAGTCACTGTGGCACTGTGTCTATGCTCATATTCAAGTTTGAGAGTTCCATATTATTGTTAGACATGATTATATCAATTGTTGAATGTATGATATCTGTGAAATCTGAAGAAGTGTAATTATATTCTCATATATCTGAGTGTCAGAACTCTCAGGTCTTTCACTGATATTCTCTTTTATAAGATCTTATTCTCTTCATAAGATCTTGTTGCAGAGTCAGAGTGACTGATAAGCAAGCTTCTATCTGAAAACTATCTGAGAACTCAGTGTCTGCTTAACTGTTTGACTGTTTCTCTATTTCTTACACATCATTATGTGTTCAGATATCTCTTGATGAATAATTGTTCCTGATGAGGAGACAATGCTTGAATAATCATTTTCTAATAAGAAGATGATGCTTGGATAATCATTTCCTAATAAGAAGACAATGAGCATTTTTATAGTGTAAGGGGCCTACGCTGATTAGATTGGTATAATATTGATAGGTCTTATATAACAAAGATAAAAACACTAGAGAAGGAAAGAAAGAGAAAGTGTAAGAATCAGTGATTGAGGTGGATATTTATATGTGTATGTGGTGACATACGCGGTGGAGCTTCGGGGCGGAAGAATATATGCGCGTTCATAGCAGCCGAGGATTGGTGATTGAGAATGGCCGAGAATTGTAGTGATGATCGAGAATGGCTGAGGGTCAGCAATCGAGAATGGCCGAGGATCAGAGCGTACATGGAATCTGTGGAGTGTAATGAAATAGTCTATATGATTGATCGGGGTGGCGGCCGAGGATTGGTGATTGAGAATGGCCGAGAATCATAGTGGTGATTGAGAATGGCTGAGGATCGGCAATCGAGAATGGCCGAGGATCTGAGCGTACGTGGAATCTGTGGAGTGTAACGGAATAGTCTATATGATTGATCGGGGTGGCGATCGAGAATGGCCGAGGATCGGAGCGTACGTAGAATCTGTGGAGTGTAACGGAATAGTCTATATGATTGATCGGGCGCAGCCCGCCACATAGACTGATGAAATAGATTGATATATGATTCTGCTGTTAGTGACTTTATCAGTGACTCTGTCAGCAGTTTTAATAATAACTTCTTTTTCAGAGTATTTCATAAGTATTGACAGAGATCTGTGTAAGATTCATAGTCTTATGAATATTATCTTTATAGATTCTATCATTGTTAGAGAATATTAAGCTTCTATTTTAAGTATTTAATAAGATATCTTGTTCAGATAGTCAGATAAGTTCTAGTATAAGATTATAGTTAAGATTATTAACTTTATATATATAGATATCTTCACATTGATATTCTCTGACATCTATGTTTAGTTTCATCATGTAATAAGTGTGAATATCTTTTAAATCATCAAATTCTGCAAGAAGTTAAGATCTTGATAAGAGAATACACTGAAGATTATAATATCTTATAATTGAAGATTTAATCATTGTATAATAACATAGACTACTGTCTATCATAACTTTCATATTATATATATTATCTATCATAGTAGATATAAGAATCACATTCATTGTTATTTTCTCTTTAAATTATCATCATCTGACCTCTTTAAGCTCCTGCTTGTAAATTTGAATAAAAGCTAATCTTTTCTCTGTTTTATCAGAGTATTCTTATAGTTATCTTCTGAATTCTTCTCTAATATAATGTGGTTGATGCTGACAGACACTGATTCATTCTTTAAGCAAGGAGATATATAGACTGATTGACAGTTAAAAGTAATATACTCTGATCAGTTACAGTTGATATATACTTCTTATTAACATTAATCAGTGACTTGTTCAGAAGTGATTTCAGAGACTTGAAAGCCTGTTTAGACAGTGAAGACTCTTGCTTATATATAGATATTGAAGTCTACTCAGTTCATAGCATCTGTATCATTGATATTATTTCTCAGTGCAGGTGTATAAGTGACTGAGTTATTTCTCAATACAGATATGTAAGTGTAACATCTTCTATCACTATTCTGTATACTCTTGAGCTTAATAAGACAGTTATTTAATATCTGAAGCTGTGTGTAGAAGTCTTCATAAGTCAGGTCTTTATTTATACTTATAAGAGTCTGTAAGAGTTTAAAAGTTAGTATCTTCTTAAGTATACTAATCTTCATTCAATTCTCTCAAGATTGATCATCTGCTTCTAAGATCTTGATATTAAAGTCAGAGATAAATATTATAAGAGAAGTGTTTCTCTGTTAGATACTCTGTAATCAATTTAATACTTTCTATTATATAACAGTATCTTAGAACAGAATATCAAGATATTTGATAATATTGTTAGATATTTATAACACTAATTCACATACTTTCATTTATAAATGAAACTTCTGTTTCATGCAATTCTTCAATCATTCATTGATATATTAATCTTGATTAATTAGTGAATCAATGATATCTTCATCTATACTCAGTTTTGTGAGCATTTTCATTCTTTATAATGAGTAGAGAGTGAGATCAGAAGTATTAAAATATACAGAAGTATTTAAGTATTCTTTCAGTGCTTTTATATTTAATTCTATAGATATTGAAATTACATGAGTTTCTTATTAAGTTAATTGTTAAATTTTCTTATATTAAAGTTGTTGAGTTATATACATATCAGTTATTTATTACTGTTATAATTTCAATATTACTCAGAGTTACTGTGATATTATATCTATGCTCATATTTAAGAGTTCTCTCATATTATTATTAGACATAATTATATCAATTATTAAATATGTAATATCTGTGAAATTAAAAGAAGTGTAATTATATGAATATCTTATATATCTGTGATATCAGAACTCTCAGATCTTTTACTGATATTCTCTTTATAAGATCTTACTCTCTTTGTAAGATCTTATTACAGAGTCAGAGTAACTGATAAGTAAGCTTCTATCTGAGAACTCAGTATTTATTTAATTATTTAACTATTTCTCTATTTCTTATATATTATTATATATTTAAATATCTTAATAAGTAATCATTTCTAATAAGAAGATAATCAACATTTTTTAAGTGTAAGAGGCTTACACTGAATAGATCAGTATAATATTTATAGATCTTATATAACAAAGTGAAAAACATTAGAGAAGAAAAGAAAGAGAAAGTGTGAAAATCAGTGATCAGAGTGAATATTTATACACATACACAGTGATATACACAGTGAAACTTCAGAGTGAAAGAATAGAGGTTTTTGTACACAGTGAAGCTTCAGAGTAAAAGAATAGAAATTCTGTAAGTTTTCAGCTGAGAATCAGTGACTGAGAATCAGAGTGATAGAAATCTGTGAAGTGTAATGAAATAGTCTATATGATTGATCAGGCGCAGTCTGCCACAACTCAGCTTGAATACTATTATACATTTGACCTCTACATTTTATCTTTCTACTGTGAATACTTCTAGTAGTTAACAGTATATATTATGTCAAGCTGCAAACATCTGAATAATCATCTGTAAGTACTTATTCTTACATTTCAAGCTCTGTCAGTCAGCAATCAATTATTATAACTGAAAGAACTAGAAACTTATATACTTTAATCTCTGTGAACTCTACTACAGACACTCAGAAGTAGTTATCTGAATTATGAATAACTTCTATAAAAGAAGTCTCAGAGAACTTATTAATTACTTACAGAATATTATTCTCTGTATCTGTGACAGAGAAATTCTCTGAACTCATGAATAAATCAATCTTAGTGAAGAACATTCTTGAGCATCTTTCACAGAATTAAGCTATTTTTCTATAAGAAATACTTACTATCTGTAAACACTCTTAAATTAAGTCTCTAGACATAATCTTCAGAGACATCTATAAACTGAAAAGAAACTTTCTTAAGCTATAATTACTTAAGATTAACTACTGAATTATAATCTATAAAAGCTTTTGCAAGTTTGTATTTAAAATTGACTTGTAAGCTCAGCTATATGATATGAAAGATGAAGAAGCTATTATTTATATAATGACAGATATTTACTACACTAAAGTCAAGAACTGACTAAATTATTTAGAGAATAATTATAAGAGATTCTGCTGATCTGTTCTTAAAATCTATCTAGAGAATAAGTTGAGAGACTGTCATACCCTCGGCCGTGTCAAGACCTCATTGCGGTTTCACACAGCTCATTACTTTCTTGTAGATGATTTCATTCATTCTGCAGGCTGTTTGAACCGGTTTTCAATCACTCTATGACATTATTCAGATATATTATAGAAAGATCTGATTGATGAATATGAGAACCTCACTTGTATATAAGATTAGCAGATTACTTTTTCATGATAGTGAGACACTGCTGAGATATCACTCTGACTATTCTCACTTATGAAATAAGAGAAGAGTATTCACTCATTGTCTATATAGAATAGCTAGATGCTGACTTCTCATCAAAGAAATCAGTGATTCATTTTTCTTCTATTAAAATATATATAAGAGTTACTGTGTTTCTGATACAATTGTCTCAGTATACTAAGTATTATATCTGTGATATTCTTACAATAATTCTGTAACTCATGAGCTCACTATTCAAGTAAGATAGTCAAGCTCACTTATACAGCTTCTTAAATAACTATCTCTATATAATGCTGCTGACTAGTCACTGCTTCAGTTCTATTATATTATAATTTAAATCACTCTTTCTGATTATAAGTTTGAATCAGTTGAGCTTTATTAACAGACTGATATAGTTTTATACATCTGTGCTGAGACTGATCTGATCTCACTCTCTGAAGAAAACTTCACATCATCTTCTAGAGTGTGTATATCTCTACTCTGACAGAAATCTGAGATTTCTGAACTCATTGCACTCTTTGATATAAGTTCTTCAATTACTCTATCACTTACAGTCTTTACACATCTACATCTATCATAAAGATAGAGAGATTAAGATCAGAGATTCTTCAAATTATAAGAAAAACATATTGTCTGAATTTCACAGCTTCATCTGTACTCTTGAATGAAAATTCCATCTTAATTCAAGCCAGTTTAATACTTATAAGATATAAGTAATATATATCATTAACCTTCTTGAAGACATCTCTATGACTACTTGAGTTATTAAGAAGAGAGAGCTTGAGTGTATTAATACTGTTATAACTTAAGAAGAATTCAAAAACTTTCTACTGAATCAAATTGAAGATTACTGTAACTGCAGCTTTATAGCAGTGCAGTGATTCATCTCATTACATTAATAAGATAATGAGAATTCTTTCAATTTTAATACAAGATTTGAAGAGTATTGAGAGAAATTGACTGATGATTTAAATCAATTAAAAACACAGCTTTATCTTACAAAGCTGACTCATAAGATATGAATAATAATATCATAGTATCAGAGTTTATTAATCAATCACATTGAGCTTGTCAACTTAGCTTCTTAGATCTATTTAAATAATTAAAACTCTGAGAAAAAGATTAATAAGATCTCTTTTAAATAATTAATAATAAGATCTAAGTAGTGCTGTGACAGCTCTAGTAGAGAGAAAGTAAAGAAGAATTCTAAGTATTCTGATTCTTCACTCACTGTGAAGAAATATTAAAAAAGAGTTGATAAAGATTTCTATTTTAACTACAGAGCTGATAATCACTATACTAGTGATTATAAAAAGCTGAAGAAGAGAGGAAACTGAGAAGATATCTTCTTAAAGTTAACTTCTCTTCTGATAAATGTATCTGTGAAAGATAAAGAAGAGAAAGAAATAAAGAATTGATAATTCTCATATCTCTGAGTTTATATTAAAATTATAATGAATACTCTGAATAAGAAGATATTAGTGAGATGTCTACTTAACTCTGAAATGAATATTAATTTCATATTCTGTTTCTTTTCTTTGATAAAGAATTGAAAGAAGATAGATCTGTCAGATTATGTAAAATTTACTGATGAAATAAAATATCATTATTTTAACATAATTCAAGTAAAGTGTGTGATCACAGACTCAGAAGAAATCTTCAAGAAGAACAGTCTGCTTCTTTATATTATTAATATTATAGATGAGAACATCATTCTAGATCTTCTATAATTGAGAGAAAATAACTCTTTCATTGACTGAGTCACTCAGATATAATAATACTGTCTCATTAATAAAGAGACAGTAATAGAGAAATCTGAAGAGTTTCATTGAAAGAATCTTGAGAAAAAGATAGAGTTAATATTCTGTGTAGCAGATAACTGAGACTTGAGAATAGATGAAGAAGTTATCACTCTCACTGCAAGATTAGCAGTGATATTTATTATTGAAGATGAACAAACATAGCCCCGGTGGCCGAATGGTTAATACAGCCACCCGGTAGCGCCTTGGCGTGGGAAACCAAGGTGTGTGAGTTCGAAACCCGCAGAGAATACATTAAATCCGGAACCCAAGCACCTCAGGTTTCTAATAAATACAGAGATGTACAAATCGCTTCAATAAATCACTCTATGTTCCTGAGCTGGGAAGTTATTATCGCATGTATCTAATTATCACTTCTTTGTATTTCCTATGTTCTTGTTATCTTGGCGTGGTCTCAACACCTGTATTTCCTCCTGTATAACCAACACTTGGTCTGTATTTAACATCACGCAAGAACTCATCATAAGCTCCGCTTGCATATGAGTATAATGAAAGAATAATAATAATAATAATAATAATAATGAACAAACATAATATCTCTTTACAGATTATAAGAATGTCTTTTCAGAAAGAGAAGTAGTGAAGTTTTCTGATATTAAGATATAATATAAGATCTGTCTTGAAGATGATGTAATGATGCTGTACAGATCTCTTTATAACTTGTCTGTAAAGAAATTGAATGTTCTGTGCAAATATCTTGAGAAAGTGTAATCAAAGAACTAAATACACTTATTAAAGAGTTCAGCAGAGATGCTCATACTTTTTATATTTAAGAAGAATAGTAGACTATATCTATGCATAGACTACAGAGAGTTTAATAAGATAACAGTTAAGAATTGCTATTTATTATTATTAATTAATGAGATGATTAATTGATTATCTGAAGTAAAGATGTTCTCAAAAATTGATATACAAAATATCTATCATAGAATCAGAGTTAATAAAGATAATGTTTGAAAAACAGCTTTTTATACTAAGTATGATAATTTTAAATATCTTGTTTTATCTTTTAATCTTTGTAATGCTTCAGTCATCTTTCAGATCTATATAAATAAGATACTACAGAGCCTTGTTAATATCTTCTATATAGTATACTTAGAGAATATTCTAATCTTCTTGAAAACAGAGAAAGAACATGATACTTATATTCAAGAAGTATTAAGTTACTTGAAACAGTATCAACTCTATACAAACACTGAAAAATACTTGTTCTATATACAGGAGATTAATTTCTTAGATTATATTATTAAGATTAATAACATTTCAATGAATAGAAGTCAGATCTCTGTCATTGAGAA
This sequence comes from Blastomyces dermatitidis ER-3, assembly GCF_000003525.1. Lineage (NCBI taxonomy): Eukaryota > Fungi > Ascomycota > Eurotiomycetes > Onygenales > Ajellomycetaceae > Blastomyces > Blastomyces dermatitidis. The sequence goes on from NW_025544775.1 coordinate 6,386,189, forward strand.
CTGGCCAGTATCACAGATATATCACAAGATGTAGATATTTTTAGAATTTGTGAATTTCTATAGATGATTTATCTATATATATTCACAGATTACTGTTCTTCTTATAGATCTGTTGAAGAGAAGTATGAAAGATAGAAAAACAGAATTATTTATTCTCACTCAAGACACTGTGCAGGCATTTGCAGAATTGAAACAAGCTTTTACAGATGTTATAATACTGAATCACTTTAATTCTGACTTACTCAGTCAGTGTGAGACTGATATATCTAAGAATGAGATCTGTGAAATTTTTTCACAGTTGACACTGAAGATCTTTCAATATTGAAAGAATCAGAGAATAATAATCTCTGAAAATACAGATAATGAAATGTCTGTAAGAGAAGACTTTTTCACAGAGTCTATAAGATACTGTGAATAAAGATTAGTGATCTTCTTCTTTAAGAAGTTATCACTTATACAGAGAAGATATAATACTCATGATTAAGAGATATTAGTAATTGTTAAATTCTTTAAAATCTGATAACATTATCTTCAGAGTAGTAAGTACTCAGTATAAGTTCTCACTAATCATGCAAATCTGCATTACTTCTTGATAACAAAGAGCTTGACAGAATATCAAGCCAGGTGAGCAGAGCTGCTTTTAGAGTATGATTTCTATATCTGATACTGTTCAGATCAGCTTAATCTCTCTGATATACTATTTAAATAACCTGATTATAATATTATTGATAAGAAGAAGAATTTTATAAAAGAATCTCTGTCATCACTGCAGAAGAAGCTGACTGTAAAAGATTAAGATTCTCTAAAGCTTGAGAATGATGCTGATAAGACAGCTGCATAACTCAGTATAGAAGATGAAAGAAAACTCAGATTCTCATAGAGAACTAATACTGAAGATCATGAGCTTCTCATATTACATCTTACTATTATTGAATTGATAAAGAATGAAATGATCTACAATCTTTCAACTCAACTATTTTTAAAATTTATTGATAAGTTACAGAAGAGAGACATCTTTACTACAGCTTGAATTCAGAAGTTAAAGAAGAAAGAATTCAGTTTAAACTTGAAAGAGACAGACTCTGAGCAGAACAGTGCTGCTAAGAAATCAAGTTACTAATAACTAGAAGAATATAAACTTCTACTACTGAATAATTCAGTCTTTATTTCTTATAGCAGAGCAGTATGTCAGAAGTTATTAAGAATTCATTATAATTATTTTCATACAGAACACTTCAGATTAGAGAAGACTGAAAAGCTTCTAAAATGTAAATATATTTAAGACAAGCTCTGAACAGATGTCAAAGAGTATATTAAAACTCATAATATCTATCAAAGAATAAAGATCTCATAGTATAAGTAATATAATGAGTTAATATCACTGTCTATTTCAAAGAGCTCATGACAGAATCTATTAATGAATTTCATAGTTAAGCTGCTGAAGTTGACAAGAGTTAAAGAATATTACTCAATTTTAATTATTATCAATTATTTCACAAAGATGATAAAATATATCTCTACTTATAAAAAGATTAAAGTCTCTGAATTGACTGATCTATTTTTAGATATTATCATTCATAATTACAGGCTCTGAAATCATTGATAATAGATTAAGAATCTCTCTTCATCAGTAAATACTGATCAGCCTTTTACTATTATCTTATAATAAGATATCTTCTCAGTAGTACATTTCATCTGCAGATAGATAATCAGACTGAATATCAGAATTAGATATTAGAACAGTATCTTTAAGTATTCTATTTATATTATTAGAATAATTAGCTTAAACATCTTCTAACTGCTGAATTCATATATAATAATATAAAGAATGTAATCTTAAAAGTATCTTCTTTCTATACTTATTATGAATATAATTCTTCATTACTTAGTGATGTCATGAACAATATTTCAAAGAGAGGAATAGACAGTCAGAATATTGAATAGATACAGAGAACAGAGTATTTCTCAGTACTAGATGTAAAAGTGAGATTGAAACTTTTGAATAAAATTCATAAGAAGGTAGTAAAAAGTATTCACTACACTTAGAAGCAGTAGATAAAATACTATAATTAAAAACATCTTTCAATGAAGTTCTTAATAGAGAATCAAGTACTACTTTCAGCAAAGAATATCAAGATAATAAGACTGTGTAAGAAGCTCAGTGAGTGATGACTAGAATCTTTTCTAATAATAAAAGTAATGAGTAAGCTGATATATAAGTTGAAATTACTCTCAGAATTGAAATCAATTCATTCTATTTTTCACATTTTCTATTTAAAGCTCTATAAGCAATGTCTTAGAGTGAAGTTATCTTGACTGAATAATATTAAGATTGAGAGTAATACTGAATATCTTGTAAAGAAAATATTGAATAAGTGAATACATTATAACAAGCTTTAATATCTTATTAAATAAAAAGATTATTCATCATTAAAGAATTCATGAAAACTGCTTAAGTATTTGAAAAATACTGAGAAAGAGATTGCAAGCTATGAGATAACTAGTAGAGACTGTCTTATTACATATCAGAGATGTTGAATAAGAAATGATACTTAAGACTTCTCATTTTTCTTAAAGAGTTTTTTAGAGATAATCTTACAGTAATGAGCTGATATCTTATGAACTCTGTAGCACTCTTCTTCTATTTTCTCTTAAAGAGTTTTTAAGAGTTTAATGAGACTATACAAGTATAAAATTCCTGAAGTGATTAGAGAAAAGAGATATTTGAAATCAATAAAAGATTAATATTATTAACTCACAGACTGCTGCTATTCTAATAGAGCTGCAGTCTGTAGAAAAAGTAAAAAGAAGAATCTCAGAGTCTACTCATTAATAATCACATTTTTATCAAACTTATTCTTCATTATTGAAGTCTTCAGTATCAGTATCTTTATCTGCTATGAAGTTAATACTGTGATACTGCAGAAGAGTATGCTACAGAAAAGTATAAGAGATATATAAAGTATTAACTTATTAATTTATAAAGAATCTCAGTTATCTGCTTCAATTGAAGTGAGATTCTCTTTAATCAGTGATTAGTCTCTGTGATACTTTCAACAGTAGTATCAGCTGACTTCTTCTTAAGACTGATCATTCTGAGATGTTTTTTCATCTCAGAGACTCACACTTTCATCTTCTTCTATAGATAAGTAAGAGAGATCTTCTTAGTCTTGATAGAATTTATCAATGCTTGAAGCTCTGAGACTCTTACTCTGTACTACATAGACATCTGAGCTTCTTGTCAGAACTGATATGATATCTTCTTATAGAGTAGATAATACTTACAGAGAGATAGAAGTTATTATTATAAGTATAATAGAAATAACAGAAGTGAGAGAAGAAATAAGTATATAAAATCCTCTCTTTCTTCAGCTGCTTAGTACAGTGCAAGCATGTGACAGTGCTGATCAGAGACTATATCAAAACCTTCTCACAGAGAGAAGATAAAGAAATCACAGAATTCTGCAGACTCAACTCAGCAGCATTCTAAGCAGAGCTCAGATATATCACAGAAGAGAAACTACAGATTGAATTTCTCAGAGCTACTATCTTCAGAATCAAGCTCTTCTCAAGATTCTCTTCAAATGATCACACAGAGTCATACATTATCATGTTGACTGAGAAGAGAGACAGTGTTACAATAGTAATAAGAGAGGCAGAGAATGAACTGAATATAGATAAACTGACTGACAGAAGAGATGACATCTCACTGCAAGATATGACTACTATCATCATAACTGTAAGAGATACAGAAGAAGAAGAAGATGTGATAATAAGAGTAGTACTCTTACAGCTTATTAACATCATCATCTCTACCTTTAACCTGACTTTCTTAATGATCATGGAGACCGCAGCCACATTATGAAGACATTTATTACTCACTAAAAAACATCAGAATAAGTCTCTTATTATCTTTCAAGAATGATGCTCTCATGCACTCACTATTAAAGATGAGAGAAAAGAGAGAAAAATTGTGTTATAAAGAGAGAAAGATCTTTTCAAAAAATTCTGTCACTACTGTTAGCTTTGTCTCTAAAACATACTACTTTTGCAGAGAATTTTCTATACAGGACAGAATATAATGAGAGATCTGCAAGTCACTTATTAACTATGTTTTTCACATTTCAAATTGATATATAAGAAACTCACTTATCATGTGCTTAGTTTGAACAGAGATGAGAAAGAAAGATCTATACAGTCAGCAGAAAAACTCATCTATTTCTTTATACTACAGTATATGCACTGTCAATTGATTGGCAATCATTGCTATATAATAAAGATAACTTCTAATTCAGTAATCTTGAGAGCATCAGAACTATACTCTTAAAGAGAAGAATATTATCATACTCTCAGTCATACTAAGACTCTGTTACAGTTTCACACAGCTCATTACTTTCTTACAGATGATTTCATTCATCTTACAGACTATTTGAACTGATTTTCAATCACTCTATAACATTATTTGAATATATTATAGAAAGATCTAATTGATGAATATAAGAATCTCACTTCTATATAAGATCAGCAGTTTACTCTTTTATAATAGTGAGACACTGCTGAAATATCACTTCAGCTATTCTCACTTATAAAATGAGAGAAGAATATTCATTCATTGTCTATATAGAATAGCTAGATACTGGCTTCTTATCAAAGAAGTCAGTGATTTGTTTTTCTTCTACTGAAATATATACAAGAGTTACTGCATTTCTGATACAATCTTCTTAGTATACTAAGTATCATATCTGTGATATTCTCGCAATAACTCTGTAGCTCATAAGCTTGCTATTTAAGCAAGATAGTCAAGCTCACTTATACAGCTTCTTAAACAACTACCTCTACATAATGAATACTGCTGACTAGTCACTGCTTTGATTTCGTCACATTACAGAGACTCTGTGAGTCAGATAGAGAATATCTGAACTGTAATTATTAATATCAGAAAAAGAGATGAGAAATCTGATAAAGACTACTCACAGCACTTTATAAAATTATGATATAAATTAAGATCTGTGAAAACAGAGCTCTAAAACAAGATCTGAATGATAATATTTATAAAGAGACTGAATAAAGATATACAGAACAAGCTCATTGAGTAAGACTCTAAGTTCTTAACTCTGAAGAAACTGATAACTCTTATTCATTACTTGTAAATCACTGTAAGAGTCTGTCAGGAAAAAGAGGTTATACACTACTGAACGCCATCAACATCGTATTACTACAATATTTCTCATCATCATCAGCTTACTACAACGCTCATCTAATACTCGCTTATGCTAGCTCTCATGGCTCGCACATATATTTTACTATAAATAGCTGCATCTTTTGTATGAAATAGATATATTAGATAGTGTATGGATAATATAACAAGCAGATCTTGATACAGATAAGATTCATATGTCTTCAACATATTCATCCATGACACTCAATCCGACAGTTATGAGCCCGGTAAGCAGCATCTGAAGAGAAGCGCGATACACCGATCCCAATCCTCATTCGAACTGATAACTATCATTCGAACTGAGACGATTATACACCGATCCCAATCCTCATTCGAACTGATAACTATCATTCGAACTGATAACTATCATTTGAACTGAGACGATTATACACCGATCCCAATCCTCATTCAAACTGATAACTATCATTCGAACTGAGACAATAGATCCTCACTCGTATACATTCTGATATACTCGACCGTTATACACCCTGATTTCTGATCATATCCTCAAATACTTGAACCGATTCCTCAATCCATTCAATATAACTGATATGACAGACAAGACAATGTCTAGTGCAACTGTACACCTTAGCGTTCCTGGAGATTGAAAACTTTGGTACAAGCATATGCTAGAATATGCAAAGGATAAGAAGATATCAGACTTCATTAATCTAGACAAACCTGATATCTTCTCTGAACTAGAAGAATCTCTGGAACCCGAGTGTCCAGAAGAAGCCACTGCAGAGGCCAAGATAGCATATGACATCAAGGTCACTGCATGGAAAATCAAATATATGAAATATGAGAAATTGAATGAAGGTATGACAAAGATATGAGATGTCATATGAAGAACAGTGAATGTCACAGAGCTATGACATGTACACAGTGAGAATGACAATATGAAGAAGATTATTCATTTGTTAAGAGATCAACTCTTACCCATGACTGCAGATTATCAAGATAATATGAGAACTCAATATCATGATCTCTGCAAAGCACTGAAAAACAGAGGTATAGAAAAGTGATTAAATGACTGATCACTCATTGAAGATGATATCAAAGAGATGAATATAGCTGAACAGTTCAACTTGAAGAAAGACTTCTTAAATGTGAACCTAGCTATTGATGCAGAATATGTACAAGCATGGATAAAGAATGTTCAATATGATAAAGATGTCATATCTTTGATAGAGTTAGTTAAGAACTTCAAGGAACAGTATAGAGAAATGAGTATTCTCAAAGAAGATAAATCTATGAACTTTGCTACTCTTAATGAAAGACCTCAGCAATCATCATCAGTGATATTCAGAAACTGCATCTGTGAAGCCTGTCATCAATACACTCAGTGCTACTATCTCAATTCATCAAGGAAGCCATCTGAATGAAAGAAAAATGAGGAGAAGAGAACTCAGATTGATCAAGCTCTTAAAAATCAAGAATTGAAGAGATGCGTTGATTGTGTGATATCTAGAGATTCATCCATGAATATGAATATGATAGATGTCAATGAAGCAGTTCTAGAAGAAATGGTTCTGAAGCAATCAGTTTCTAAATCTATCAATCATCAATCTATCAATCAACAGATCTGAAAAATATCAATGAACTCTTCAAATTCACACTTCTATCTCTGAAACTCCTGGATCTTTGATACTGGCGCGGAGCAGCATATATGCAATAATCGAATATGTTTCCTATTCTTTACACCTGCGAATGAGAATGCGGAAGTCTATACAGGTGATTCCAGTACTAAAGTAGAAGATTATGAAACTGTTAGAACTATCATGATAAATGAAGCAGGAAAGTAGTTCAATGTCAATCTCATCAACACAGCTTACATCCCGAATTTCCATACAAATATCATTGCATGGAAACCGTGTTTCCATATAGAAGGCATCTATTATGATGGAAAGAACTTCAGATTGTAAAAACACACAGATAATACAATCTTTACATGTGTTGAAGTATTTGAGAGGTTGCTAGTTACAGAATATAGTGAAATAGCTGTTTTCTCAACTATCTTGGAAAAATCCACTATCAAAGCCAATGCAGCTATCACATCACACACATCTAACATCACTATATCTGAAAAAATGATATCTTCAAATTCTTCAACTTCTATAAATCATTCTTCTAACCTATCAATATGAACAAAACCTTCTCAAAAACCTAAGATCTCTATAGCTACTCAGTCAACATGGCATAAGAGATTAGAACATTCATTGAAAATCATCATTCAAAAGCTTATAAATGATGCAACTGGCATTCAAATCACCAATCTAGAAGATGCTGTGAATGAGCTTATCACTGAGCTTTGCAAACCTTGTCATCTATCTAAGACAAAAAATCAAATATCTAGATGTTCTCATGTTAGATCTCAAATACTATTTGAATGCCTACACACGGATATCACACATGGCTCTACACAGTGCTATAATGATGAGTGTTATCTCATACATTTCATGTGTGATTATCTACATTTTCATATAGCTATAACAGCTATCTGAAAATCAGAAATCTGAAAAGCTCTTAGACAAGCTATCAATTGAATTAAATATCAATTCAACTCTACTACAAAGATCATTTGTATTGACAATGATACTGTAATCAAGGAAGCAGATGATTTCATAAATTGAGTGAATGATGAAGGCCTAGAGATGAAGTATTCTTCAGAGTATATTCATGAGCAAAATGATGCAGCAGAGTGAGCAGAAGCAATATTAATAATAAAGATAAGAACTCTACAGATAGAATCTCTTCTGTCACAATCACTTTTCCCTGAGATCACACTTACTGTCATCTATCTAGTGAATTGAACCTCTACTAGAATCCTAGATTGAAAGTCATCTCTACAAGCTTTGAAAGAATTCCTACAAATCAAACCTCACTTTTATACTCATCTTCGAATCTACAGATGTCACACCTATGCAAAGATACTGAATGAAGTTCTCAATAGAAACCGCTCTCAAAAGCTAGATCTCTGAGCATATATTGAATATCTAGTTGAATATGATTCTACAAACATCTATTGAATTTGAATTCCACACTTAGAATGGGTGATAAGAGCAAGAGATGTGATGTTTAATGAGAATAGAAAATTCAACTCAGAAGACCTCTACATTGAAAGACAACTAAGAGATTGAGTATCTAAGAAGATGAAGCTTCTACATATGAAAGTTCAAGAACCATCAATGACTTCTATCAATCAATTGAAAGAGATTATAGATGCAGATATTGATGTTTTCTGTCTCAAAGAAAATGCTCAAAGCTCTGAAAAAATAGAGAAGAAAAATAACATTTCAATCCTTTCTACACCAGATTCAATACCAGATTCAACGCCAGAGCTAACAGGTTCTGATGTTGATATTAATACTCATCCAGCTGAGATAGATAATCGAACACGGAATATTGCATCTAGAGCTCATGATATCAGTGCTGATTTTGATGAAGCTAATATCATTGAAGGTTGCAGAACACAAAAATGCAGAGCTGCCCATCTTGTGACAGTTGAAAATGCCAAAGACAATTCTTATTGAATGATCAATGATGCATTCTCTCATTCAAATTCACACACAGACTTCAACAAGTCTCAAAATTTATTTCCTAATACTGTTTTCACAGTTATCAATAATACAGCTACATCAACAGCATTCATACTGAATTCAAGAATTCATAGATCTCAACTGCCAGATTCACTGAATCACTGAGCAGATGTTGAAAAACACCCACATCGCGAAGAATTTGAGAATGCTGTCAAGCAGGAATGAGATAGTATATCTCTGCAGAATACATATGAAATTACTAGCAGATCACAGAGAGATGTCTCAGTTATTCCTCTATGATGAGTATTCATCTACAAATTCAATGATAAAGGTTTTCTTTTGAAATACAAAGCTTGCATCTGCATACATGAAGATCTTCAATCAATCACAGATCTCACTACAAAAGCTCACACTCTAGCTGCTAGAGATCTCTGAATCTTGTTAGCTTTAACAGCAGCATTTGATCTAGATGCAGAACAGCTAGATGAAATCAATGCCTTCATTAATAGTGATATTGATGAGCTAGTATATGTGAAACTACCTGATGAATGATGAAAGTTGAAGAGAGTGCAAAATTTGAAGTGTATAAATCATGTGCTAAAACTTCTATGAGTATTATATGAATTACACAGATCATTCCTTCTCTGATTAAATGAACTATCTTCAATATTGAGAACATTAGACTTCATCTCTATATCAGAGGATCAATGTCTCTTCTCTAATGATTGATTAATCATCTTCTTCTATATGAATGATATTGTCATTCTATTGCAACAAGAAGATTTGAAAGAAAGAGATCAACTAATCAAAGATCTTAAAAACATATATGAGATTTGACAGATAAGAGATTTGAAATGATTTCTCAACATGCGCATAATACGCGATTGTCTCAACTTGAAGCTCTGACTATGTCAGAATGTCTATATTGATAAGATAGTTAATACATATCATCTCACACACACCTGCAAGGCATATACTCTACTAACTGATGCTCTGTTAGAGCCTTTTAATAAGTCAGTTATATCTGCAAAAATTCATCATTATCAACAATGTATCAGCTCCTGCATCTACTCAGTGATGATGACTCACTCTGATATCACATATGCAGTGAGTAAACTAGCTATATTCATGATGAATTCATTGAAACATCACTCATCAGAGATGGATAGAATGATATCTTATCTATATAATATGAAGAATCTCGCTATTCAATATAATGATAACATTGACAGACCTCTACAACTTGATCTCAAACCTGATATCATTGAAGCCATCAGTGATGCCTCTTTTGCAGATAATTCAGATTGCTGCTCTACACAAGAATATATCTTCAAACTATTCAGTGAGGCTGTTGATTGGAAATTAAATAGACAGACAATTATAACTACATCTATCACAGAAGCTGAGCTTGTAGCTATCTCATGAGCTGGCAAAGAGTCTATCTGATGAGATAGGTTCTTCAAACATATTCAATTTGAATCTGATCACAAGATCTGTATTCAATGTGATAACTGTCAAACTGTTGACATTCTTACAAAGAAAGACCTCTCTATAACTATGAAACTCTGCCATATTGATATATATAGAAGCTGGCTCTGAGAATGTGTTCAATCCGGCGATATTACAGTTGATTGGGTGCCTACAGCTCAGATGCTAGTGAATGGCCTCACTAAGGCTCTGCCACGCCAGAAACATACAGAATTTGTCAAGATGCTAGGCCTAGTTGATATATCAGATATCATCAAGATGCAAGCAGAATAAATGATCTATCTTGATATAATCTCTACAGATTCATCTACACTCTTTTTATTGCAGCTTCATTTACACTTTCATTTACATGTTACATTCACTGAAGAGAGTGTGTCAGGAAAAAGAGATTATACACTACTGAACACCATCAACATTGTATTACTACAATATTTCTCATCATCATTAGCTTACTACAATGCTTGTCTAATACTCGCTTATGCTAGCTCTCATGGCTCGTATATATATTTTACTATAAATAGCTCCATCTTTTGTATGAAATAGATATATTAGATAGTGTACAGATAATATAACAAGCAGATCTTGATACAGATAAGATTCATATGTCTTCAACATATTCATCCGTGACACTCAATCCGACAGAGTCACAGATCTACAGAGAGTTAATCACTGATTAGTCTTATAAGAACTAGAATAATAGAGAACAGATTTACTGAGAAAAGATGATAAGATATAGAGAGATTTATATCTGACTGCTGAGTAAAAAGAAAGAGCTTTATAAGCTTCTGTAAACAGAGTGTATAATAGAGAGATTAAGAAAAAGAGTCTCTGCTTTATTTGTTCTAAATTAGAATATCTTCATATAAACTATTCAGATAAATTAAAATAGAAATTTAAGAAGTTATAGACAGAGTCAGTAACAGTCTTTTTAAGAATCTTGAAGCTGATATCTGAATCTGTTGCTTTCTGAATAAAAATATATACTTATAAGAAGAGATTACACTGCAGTACTACTGCTCTGTAAGTATAAGAAATATTAATAAACTCAGAATCTCAGATCACTGTAGTATCTTTAAAGCTCATGAAGTGAATGAGCTGAATAATGAAAACTGAGAATCTGCTCTTATAATAAGTAGAATATGAGAACTCAGATCTGAGAACTGAGAGTTTTATAAGAGTTATCTTTGAATTACAAGATCTCTCTGAAATCTCAAGAACATTTGTAAAAACTATGATTATCACAGACATCACAGATGACATGTACTTAAGACTTGTATAACTTTAAAGATATAACTCACACATAGCTGTCTGTAAGTCAGGTTTAGACTGACCGTGTGACCGTGTCTGAGACCAGGACCAGATTTTTTAATAGTTTCATTACCAATTCGACTGATCTCATTACACGGTTTTAACATTAGATAGTAGTCCCATACTGTTCCAGTGAGACTTACTGTCTACTCTTGTCACATTTTTCAAATGAGACCATGATTTCCACTTCTCAATTTAAATTATTTTTATTGCTTTAAATGACTTTAAATCTCATTTGAGTGTTATCAAAAAGCGTTACTTTTTAAAAAATTAAAAATAGTCTAAAAAAAACCTTAAAATGTCTAAAAATAGTAACTTTATGCCAAGAATGGGACTAAATGGAATCAAATGAGACCACTTTCTCATTTTTTTCAAGTCATGGTCTCATTTTAAAATCTGATATATAGTCACTTTGCAGGTTTTTTTGATAGCCAGTCCCAGCGGGATTCACGCCAAGAAATGTATGGGACCAGACCAAATGAGATCAAATGTGAAATTCATGGTCCCGGCGGCCAGTCTAGTCAGGTTTATACTTTCAATCAGTGTTAATAGACTTACTTATAAAGATAGAATCAGTTGATACTGCAGAGTTAATTAGAGAAGATAAGCTTATCTATATAATAACTTTATAAATATCTGAGAACTTCACAGTTATGAAAACTGAGCTTCAGATATCAGAGAAATATCAAGATCTTATAGAGATATTCAGCTCAGTAAAGACAGCTGAGCTTTCATCTCATTATAAGAAGAATCTGATAATAGATTTAATAGAAGAGTAGAAACTCTTCTGAGAATCAATCTATAAACTCTCTCATTATGAGACAGAGATCTTATAAGCTTATGTGAAGAAGAATCTGAAGAATGACTTTATTCAGTCTTTACAGATCTCTGTGAAAGTCTCTGTGATATTTACAAAGAAGAAGAATGAAGATCTTGAATTGTATGTAAACTATTATAATCTGAACTTTAAGATAATAAAGAGTTACTATTCTCTGTCTCTGATTGAGAATATAATCAACTGTCTCACAGAAGCTGTTATATTCATATAACTGAATATAATTAATATATATACATAGCTGTTATTATTATTATTATTATTCTTTCATTATACTCATATGCAAGCGGAGCTTATGATGAGTCCTTGCGTGATGTTAAATACAGGTCAAGTGTTGATTATACAGGAGGAAATACAGGTGTTGAGACCATGCCAAGATAACAAGAACATAGAAAAATACAAAGAAGTGACAATTAGATACATGTGATAATAACTTCCCAGCTCAGAAATATAGAGTGATTCATTGAAGCGATTTGTACACCTCTGTATTTATTAGAAACCTGAGGTGCTTGAGTTCCGGATTTAATGTATTCCCTGCGGGTTTCGAACCCACGCGCCTTGGTTTCCCACACCAAGGTGCTACCAGGTAGCTGCATTAATCATTCAGCCACCGGGGCTATACATAGCTGTGAATACAGTCTGAAGATGAATAAAAGACTATCTTTAAAACTGTGCTGAGATTATTTGAATATCTAGTAATATCTTTTGATTTAATTAATACTCTCACAGTATTTCAGTCTTTTATTAATAAAATACTTCATATATATCTGAATATCTTTATAATAATATATCTGAATGATGTGATAATGTACTTTATAAAAAAGAAAGAATATACTGAGTATGTACAAAGTATGTTAAAGATCTTAGATGAGACAGAACTGTATATTAAGCTTGTAAAGTGTAACTTCAGTACTTATTGAATTAATTTTCTAGAATATATAATCACTGCAGATAATATTCAGATGAAATCTTCATAGATTGAAACTATTCTATTATAATCAGAGTTAACTAGTATTTATAAGATTCAGATCTTTCTGAGCTTTGTGAATTTCTATAGATAGTTTATCTTTGTATTTATGAGAATCTTCTTAGCTTTTACAAACATACTGAAGAGTGAAAATAAGAAGAAGTTATCTTATAAATGAAGAATGAAAAGATTATTGAGAAGAAAGAGCTGTAAGAACTTTCTTATTTCAGAAGCTTACAGAGTCTTTATAAGATTAAAACAGATATTCATAGATACAGTAATACTGTTTCATTTTAATTTCTTACTTTTAATCAGATTAAAGATAGATATCTTCTTCTTTATAATTTCAGAAATAGTCTTATAACTACAGTTAAATAAGAACTGAGTTTCAGTGATCTTTTTCTTATAAAAGATATAATCTATAGAGATTAACTATGATATTTATAATCAGAAGCTTCTTATAATAGTGAAATTCTTTCATTACTAATATCACTACTTTGAGAATCTTATAACAGTGATTACTATTAAAACTAATTATAATAGCTTATAACAGTTTACTTTAATTAAGAAACTCTCACAGCAGTAGATTTACTAAGTTCAGAGACTGAGTGAGTTCTGATTCAAGATAGAGCATATCAAGAAAACTAGGAACTCAGTGAATAAACTTTCTTACAGATCTAACTATGTTAAGAAGATCAGAGTAACAGATATAGAGAGACTAGAGAAGACAGAAAAGCTTCATAGAATACTCAGAGTCTCAGACTAAGTATTATAAAGAGATTGACTGAAGAGTCTCTCAATTCTCTATAAGAGAAGAGAGAAAAGAGAGAGAAGAAGTCTGTATAACTACTCTCTATAACACTGAGAGTCAGTACTCTGAGAATCTCTATGAGAATTCTTGAAGAGAGTATCTATAATCTGAAGAGTTTACAGACTTTGAGAAGTACTATGAAAGATCTGATATAAGAGAAAATAGAGTATAAGTCTTTATAAGATCTTCTTTTCAGATTATCTGAACTACAACTAAAGAATGAATATACTCAGTATATTCAGAAACTACTTACAGCAGAGACTAACTCTGCAGAAATAAAGAATTAAAGAGACTTAAATAATCTCTTATAAAGAGAGAGCTGAATTTATATACTCATGAATAAGTTTCTATATATAGAACTTATTAAAAGATATCATGACTCTTCTCTAGCAGGTTATTTTACAGATACTAGAACTTATAAGTTGCTTATAAGAAAATACTTCTAACTAAAGATGCAAGAACTTATGAAGAAGATAGTAAATTCTTATACTGTTTATCAAAGTTTGTAAGTAATATAATTCAGATTATATAAAGAACTTACTTCTCTATTCATCTCATAAGAATCTTGAAAATAGCTAGAAATGAACACTCTTATGAGTCTCTCTGAAAGTAAGAATATATATAATACCTGCTTTGACAGTGTGCTAGTAATAGTAGATCACTTTATCAAGATAACACACTTTACACTCACTTATAAGAACTTAAGGTCAAAGAATTTAACTTATATCTTTATCTATAATATAATCTGATTGTATAAGTTATCTGTAAATATTATCTCAGATAGAGAATCAATATTTACAGAGAAGTTCTAATCTAATCTGATAATTATACTAAAGATTTTATAAGATCTAAGCACAGCTTTTCATCAACAGACAGATAATCAGATAGAATGCTTAATATAAGAGGTCTACACTGAATAGATCGGTATTATATTGATAGGTCTTATTTAACAAAGATAAAAACATTAAAGAAGGAAAGAAAGAGAAAGTGTGAGAATCAGTAATTAAGATGAATATTTATACGCGTATGTGATGACGTACACAGTGGAGCTTCAGAGTGAAAGAATATACACATGTTTGTAATGACTGAGAATTGATGATCAGAAATGACTGAGAATCAGAGTGTATATTACACACATTTATAGCAGCTGAGAATCAGTGATCAGAAATGAAAGAATCTATGAAGTGTAATAAAATAGTCTATATAATTGATTAGGCACAGTCTGTTATATTAGCCCTCTCTTTTCAGAAGCAGTTCTCATCAGTCAAGAGTTGCTGTTTCAGATAACACAGAACTCAGAGTTCAGATCAGGTAATTATAGCTGACTTATTTCATAAGATATTATCAGCTGCAGCTGCAGAGTCTCTTATTAAGAATATTCTCAATCTCTCACTCAAGCTCATTATCTTCTTCTATAATGTCTGATGACTGCTAGTCAGAAGTCAGCTGAGAAGAGAATGAATCAGTGACAGCACAGCAGAGCAAGCTTGTATGAAATATATTATGAATTTCTGATAATATGTTAAGACAGTAGTTATGACTATCTAGAACTTCTATCACTTTATATCTGATATGATGATAATCTAGTGTATAAGATAAATGTGTAGTTTATATGTTCTTAAGATTCAATCATATCAGATCTTCTATTTTATATTATTCAGTGAGATCTCAGTGAATATTGATTTAATTCTCTTAATCTTGTTTCACAGTTGCTATGAAGGCCTCTGCTCAATCACAGACATCTCAGAGCTTTGTTACTATATTATTAATAATCTGAATCAGACTGTAGAAGTTCAGTGTGAACTGTGTAATCTCTAGAAGATTCAATACTTTCATATGATATTTATATGTAAGAAGGAACAGACTTACATCTATTGAAATAGCATCTCAACTGTTGATAGCAATCTCTGTGTGTAGAAGAAGATTATGTTAATCATCTTATAAGTGATTATAAAACTTATAAAGATAATTTTTTACAGTCTGAATTATCTATTCTGATGCATTATCAGTCTTGAGATGATAGACAGTTGATAGATAGTGTATAATCTTAAGAACTTGACAGATTCTAGTTCAGAGAGTACTTACAAATTGACAGCTCTGATCTGATACTATGAATCTCAGTAATTCATGCATCTGATAGAACAGACTCTGTAGAAAAGCTTCAGTAACTTGTTCAGTATTCATCTTATTACAAGATTTTAATATTACATCTTTACTCAATCAATTCATAATAATCAGAATGTTTCTACAATTCTTACTCTTAGATAGATTAACAGTGAAGTCAATCACTATATCTTATCAGATTCTATCAGAAATATTGAGTGATTTCAGTAGATCTTTTCTACAGTTCTTTTATAAGATAATGAAAGAACAGTAGTTACAGTTTCAGACAAAGTGTCTGATACTATTTAATATCTCAGATTAATAGAACTCTCAGAAAATCATTCTATACAGTTGTTTACAGTCTGAATGATTAGTCATATGTGAATCATACATCTCTTACATTATTCAGATGTGTAAGAATTCAGAGTGAGAGACTCAGTGTCATTCATAGAATTATAGAGTGTTATTATCATTGATTGAATATTCTGAGATATCAATTCTTACACATAATTCTGAAAGAAATCAGAGTGTTTCTTGTCATACTGCTTCAGTGAGTGCTTGAAGAAGTTCATCAGTTTAAGCTGCTGTATATTATAGCTTATCTAATATAGATTCAGAAGAAGTTGAGATATCAGTGACAGTTCTAATTAAAAAAGCATGTATAGTGTCATGAGCTGTTTTATCTTGATTAACTAGTATCTTCAGATTCAAGAGTCAGTGCTCTCAGTTCATTCAGTGAGTATCTAATACATCAGATAATATATTCTACTCTCATTATAAGAGAGCATCTATTATCAAGTTCTGACTGCTAGAACAGTAGTGTATTATAAAATGAAAGCAGCTTAAGTGTGATTCAAAGGTTGCTTAAGCCAGCGTACGATTACAGGCGTACGCCGGCTTCTTATATTGTAATCTCATACGCTAAATTAATTAGCGGCCGCTATGGCCCCTTTACACTCATACGCATACGCTAGTAGTTCGGAAGTGACTGCATTATTATCCGATGATTGTATGTTCTTCTGAACCACATTCTTTCTCACCAGATTTGATCACACTCACATGACCATGTCATATATTCTAGCTTCATGCGGATTAGCTCATCACTAGCATCTTGTGATTATATGATCTATTTCTGATTTGACTAGTATTCTGTGTACATTCTCACAAAGAAACTTTCACTATATTACATCACTTATTCACTAACTTTTCTCATTCTTCAATCATCTTCTTCATTTCATCATCATTGAATATCATTATTATTCAAGATTTCTATCTCTTCTTCTATTCAACTCTTTCTATCTGTTCATCTATTACATTATACATGTTTCTGACAATGATCTCTCATTCTCATAACAAGCATCATCATAGTGCTCATATCAGGCAGTTTGTTAGCAGTAAGTATAACACATTGTGAAATATGATCAGGACTTATTTATCTTCTAACAATTGTCAGAATGTATTATCATGAATAATACATCTTCTTTATCTTCTTATACATCTCTGACTGTTTCCTTCAGTGAGTTTCTGATTGTGTTTTCTGACACAATTTTGTGTGAATACAGATACTGATATGTTTGTTTTTATTTGTGTAGAATCTTCATGTGTTGACAGATTCATATCTGCTGATGATAGTGAACTCAATGTTGAATCATTGATTGAGAACTTGAAGAACATGATAATGAAGAAATTACTCATATCATGTATAATCAGGTCTCTCACATCTCTTTCTATCTCTTCTGCCACTGTCTCTCAATCTTCTACACCTGTCTCTGTGTCTGATTCTCCCGCTTCTGCTACCTCTGTTCCTGTGACTCTCACTTCTGTCACTTCTGATTTTGCTATCTCTGCTTTCATGATCAGCTCTTCTCATTTCAAGAAGATATTGTATAGACTTAATGAATCATATCTCTCAGTGTGTACACTCTCACTCTTCTTATTAACTCTCAGAATAATTTATTATATAAAGATAGTATATAATATAACTATCTGAAGCTCAGTCATAGACATCAATTATTACATTCATTTTAAATATTTATAATAAAGTAATTATTCATTTATATCAGAGAATCACTCTCTCTCTCAACAGTGTTGAGATTGTAAGTCTTTTTCTTTTTCATCTTTTCTTTCTAATGCTGATTTTTCTGTTCTTAGAAAAAATTATTATAAGTTTTACTGTGTACAAAGTCATAGCATTCACAGATATCAAGAAGCTTTTCATAACTATAAAATTCAATATTACAGAAATATCTGCTCTGATAAATTTCTTCAGAATAATAGATCTGTATCAGTCTATTCTCTGATATCTGTTATCTGACTTTGTGATGCAGATAAAGAATATCTGTGTTTTCAGAAACAGAAACACAGATATCATACTCTTTTACACCTGCAGATGTGAGGCTTATACATCTTATCTAAAATATTATTATGAGAATGAGCTATTCATATACTGTATTCTGCTTTCTATATTCTTCTGTATCTCTCTCTCTCTTTCTGAGAAGTCTCATGTGTGTTGTAATTATACATATAACTCTAAGATCAGTGAGTGTTTATTCAGTAACTGTTCTTATCTCTGATTTTATAATTTTCATACACTAACAATGATTCTTAGTTGCTCTGATGTCAGAGGCCATTCTGATTAAAGATGATAATATTATCAAGACTATTCTCTTCTACTCTTAAGCTTCTCTTATTACTTTCTCTCTCTTTTCTGCAGAGAAGATTGTGTGCACACTGAGTTATAAGTGTTTAGCTCTGAGTGACTTCTATTATTTATCTAATTCTGTGTCTTCTTCTTTCATTTCTTCTGTCTTCACTCTCTCTGTTCTGACTTCTGATTCTGCAGGTTCTGTGCTCTTCTTCAATTTCTCTACACATACATGTACACATTTCTATATTGGCATTTCAGTCAATCTTGTAATAAATGATATTAATGTTGTACACAGAGCAGTAGAGAAATCAGAGACATGTACAGTGTTATTACAAGAGTGACTTACAGTTCTCAAATCTCTTACAGATCTTAAGTTTTGAGATTTCCTTTATTTTTGATATTTTTCAGATGACATGACATTGAAAATAGATTAAACATATGATGTATGAAAATGAATGAGATATATATAATAACATTTGTCTTTTGCAGTCAATTCTTACAGTTAGTGATTAATTCATTATTTCTTTTCTTACACTTTTTCTTTATCTGCTAGTCACTACTCTTACACAATCTCTATATAATACAGTGTTCAGTGACTAGATTTAGCAGCTTTCATCTTTTGTAATTCTGTCTTATGTATTATACTGTCTCTCTTCACCTGCTCAGATCACTACAGTGAACAGCTCATTGAAACTAATCTCATCTGATCTCTGAGTGTTCTCAGAAGTTGAGATAGCTTAGTCTCATATATTCATGAATGTTTCAGATAGTTTATCCTCTGTAATCTTTATAATTGAACTGATGTAAACAGTTGAATTTAACTCTGAATTTCTTTTTCTTCTGTAATCTGACTCACATACAAGTCTGCTACTCTGAGACTACTCTTTACTGTGTTATATCTACTATCTACAGTGTGTTATTATACAATCAGCTACAGTCTCATCACTTATTAAAGTGTAATATTTATCTGATTTCTTCATTTCTTTCCATTCTTTTCTTATAATTATGAAAAGATTGAAATAAGTGAGATCATCTGATTTATAAGTGTCTATGATTTCTCTTACTTTATAAGACTTTTCAATTATAAGTCTCTTCTTTTTTAATACTGATAATAGTGCTATGAATAATCATAATCTACTCAGATCTTGCATCTTTACTTTCATAAGTTATAAACTATTAATTAAGTTGTGTAAGACTCATCTCTCTGATTCTTTCAATGCATACATTCTCAGAGAATATGATTTAAGTATTTTATATGATTTAAATTATCTAGATTGAAACTTCTCAGAACTCTCATTACATACAAGAACTCATGTTTTCATCTTGAGACTTAATTTCTTAACTAGTGAGTCTCATATTCTTTTCAATTGAATTGCTCAGTTCAGGAGTAACTCATTAACTTTTGTATGTGTGTGACTGATCTCTTTCAATCTTGATTCTGTGTTCATAACTGTTGTGTTCACAACTGCTACTGCTGTATTCATAACTACTGTTTCTGCTATGTCTGTGACTGTTGTATTCACAACTGCTGTTCTCTCTCTCATCTTTTTCAAAGCATTCTCCAGGATGCGCGGATGCAATTCATACAACAGGTAGAATGATGAATACTTGAAGACTGCATGCTGTCAAATCCGTGTAACTAGTAGTGCCTGCCTGAGATATTCATCTCATAGTCTCATAGGCTTGCTTACTAGATATTTCATCAGCATGTTACTCAAGATTTCATTCAAGTGTTTCATCTTCTCATTTTTCTGTGAATGATATGATGTTGTTCTACAGTGTCTTGTCTGTAACTGATTCATGAAATACCTCATCACTTCTTCTACAAGATTTGCATCATTATCAGTTAGAATCTCACACAGCATTTCATAGTTGACATAGATCTCATCATGTAGAAACTTCATTATCACCTTCTCTGTTGTCTCTGAAACTGCTTTCATAACTGGCCAGTCAGTAGTATAATCAATAGCAGTGATTATTCATTGATTTCTATTTAATGTTCACAGTAATATGTCTATGAGTGTAAGGGGCCTACGCCGAATAGATCGGTATAATATTGATAGGTCTTATATAACAAAGATAAAAACGCTAGAGAAGGAAAGGAAGAGAAAGTGCGAGAATCAGCGATCGAGGTGGATATTTATACACATATGTGGTGGCGTACGCGGTGGAGCTTCGGGGCGGAAGAATATATGCGCGTTCGTAGCAGCCGAGGATCGGTGATCGAGAATGGCCGAGGATCGGAGCGTACGTAGAATCTGTGGAGTGTAACGGAATAGTCTATATGATTGATCGGGGTGGCGGCCGAGGATCGGCAATCGAGAATGGCCGAGGGTCGGCAATTGAGAATGGCCGAGGATCGGAGCGTACGTGGAATCTGTGGAGTGTAACGGAATAGTCTATATGATTGATCGGGCGCAGCCCGCCACAATGAGATTCACTTCTCATCATTTAAACAGTTGTATCATACACTTCATCTGATATTATGCTTTCTCACATTCTAATCCTTTCTTAGATTCTTTCATGACCTGATAATTCAGGCACTCATGAGTGTACATCTGAATGTCCTCAGCCATGCTTGACCAGTACACTCTTGATTTAAGTACACTTATGAGTTCAGGGCTTTCTAAGTGGCTGAATTTCTTATGCATGTGAGTCATCAAGTCATGTTAAAATGAAGATTCTAGATAGAGAGCTTCTATGTATTCTAGATTGTGATAAAGCATAATATTGTTTTTCAATTTTCTCAGCTTGAAGTTCAGAAGTATCTCTTCTACTACTTTCATGAGACACTTGTTATCTGATATCTTGTCATTCTTCAAGTGAGAGATCATAGCATTCACTTATTCTGATTTCTTGCATTCTCTCAGTGTGTTTAATGTAAACATTTCTTATATCTGATTCACAGAACTCTTATTCATGAAATCAGATCTGTGACTGATTATATTAGATATCACAGTGTTCAATCTCTTTCAGTATTTAATATGAAGATTGTATACTTAAAACTCTGAGATTCAACATGCTAAGCATTTGAAAGATTTTATCATTAATTATAGATAGATGAGACTTTCATAATTCATAATTACTGTTATTATATACTCATTGTCAATATATCTATTTCACAACATCAGTATGTGCTTGATTACTAGTAATTTCTTTTTATACACTGAGTAATTGAGCTCAGCATCTGATAGTTTTCTATCATTATATATCACTGAGTGCAGCTTGCTATTCTTACTCATCTGTAGAAGAGTGTTTTCAATAGCTTATTTGAATATGTCTGTCTCAATGTAGAAAGGTTTATCATGATCTGATTAAATAAGCACTGAGAATGTTATTACACATTCTCTCAGTGTGAGAAAAGCCTCTTCATACACAGTATTTCAGATAATTGAATGAAACTTCTTCTTTCACAGATTTGCATTCATTTTTCTTAAGAGATCTGAGAGTGATGCAGATATTCATATAAAATCCTTGATGAATCTGTGATAGTATGAGATCAACTTAAGAAACTGTTATACATAATATACATTTCTTAGTCACAGTTAATTTACTATAACATTCAATTTCTTCAGAATGAGATGTATACAGTCATCACTCACTACATATTCTATGAACTTCAACTCTTTCATTTCAAATACACACTTAATTGATTTAATATAGAGCTTATACTCTGTCAGAGTTATAAGCACTTTATCAAGATACTTCAGATGTTTGTTGTATGAGTTTGAAAAGACTAGAATGTTATTGAGATATATAAGATATGAGATTTCATTCTGTTTATGAAGAATTGTATTTATTATCATTTGAAAGATAATGAGTGCATTTATCAGACTGAATAATATTATCAGGAATTTGAACTTCTCTCATTGTATATTAAATATGATTTGTGAGACTGATAGTTCATCTACACAGATCTACTAGTATTCTGAGAGAAGATTGATCTTTGATAGATATCAGATATTTTCAACTATGTTCAACTGTTATTGAATCTGTGACAGTGAATATTCATTCTTAATCATAAGCTTGTTGAGTGCTCAATAATTGATACACATCTATCACTTCTCACTCATCTTTTTCATGAATAGAACTGAAAAGCCTCACATACTTGATGAGAGTTGTATAAGATCATATTCTAGAAGATCTGTGATCTGACACTTCTATTCTTCAAGATGCATTTGTGACAGAGAATATGTATTCTGATTGACTGGTTTTATATCCCTCATGTCAATCTTATGTATAAATCCTCATTCTGATGATAATTTCAGTGAAAGATCTGTTCAGAAGATCTTTTCATGCTTCTTCAGAAGCTTCTTCATATACTTATTCTTCTGCATATCTTTTATCTTGGTTTTCTTCACTTTCAGGTTCTGTATAACATATAGAATGCTTTTAGATGAGATCTTGTGAATCATTCTCTTTACTTGTTAATATATAAGTAGATTTAATTCTTCTATATCAGAGATGTGAAATATCCTTCTTATATCAGTTGATAGAATTGTATGAATCATTTTCTTTCTATCAGTTAACTGTATATGACATGTATGTTATTGAATCTGTGAATTGAACCTTTGAAACTAATTGAGTCTGAGAATAAGATCATATTTCATATTCTGCAGCTCTCATGCTCAAATATAGCAAGATCATTCTCTGAAGTGCAAGGAAACTCTTACTCTTATAGATGATATCAAATATTAGTTATCAGATAATCTTATGTATCAGAGATTTTTCACTTGACAGACTTCTTTCAGTCTTCAAATTATATAATTATTAATATATTGTATAGAAGCTTCTATATTCACTAACACTTTTACAGTCATCTCTTAATTCTTATTCAAGTGCTTCTTATACATTAACATTTCAGGTCTTAAGATATTGAGATAAGTGTTCACTTCATTCTCATCTGCATCTCAGTCAGAAGCCTGCTTTCTCTTAATATTTACAGAATTCAGAGAGTCATCTAACACAGATATCTCTTTTACTTTGAAGACTTTTCATAGAATATCAGTGAGTGTCTCTGAGCTCACTGATTCTGCTAGTTTTTTGACTTTCTTACTTCTCTTAACTGCACACACTGAGTGTAATCTTTTGTATCATGATTTTAATGTCTGCAGTTGAAGCAAGCTCAATACTCACAATATTAAGATTTTCACTCAGAGAATTTCTTTTTTAGAGAATTCAGTGCTTTAGCAATGATATTCAGATCTAGATTCATCATGTTCAGATATATAACTTGTATTATGAAAGTCTGATTATCTGTTCTTCACTGAGACATACTTGATTGCAGTATTTTCTGTCACAATTGACTCACTTATTTTCATATGATGAGAATATTATATGCTTTCTTCACTGTGTCTGACTGTGAGGTTAAGCATTTTCATTCTGCTCTCAACTCAGATATAAGATTATAAATAAAGATCTATAAACAGAAAGATGTTGAAAGCTCTTCATTCAATACAAGATAGTATAAACTGAAGTATGTGAAGTATAATATAAGATTACTTACTTATCTACACTCAGTGAAGTATTTATAACACTTATCTCATACATTCACTTTCTCAAAGTTGTACAAGATTCATTTGAAAAACTTATTTCATGTTTATAAGAATGAATATTGCTTTAGATCTGTGAGATTTATCTTTTTATCAGCTATTTATAGTGACTTCACTTTTCTATGTAGAAATACAGCAGATCTTAAGACTTATTAAAATTCTGTTAACTATCTGTCTGTGAGTTCATATTCAATCTGATAATATGATTGCATCTGACTTAGTCAGCTAATTGCAGCATTATTTTTTCAGTTATTATTGAAGCTTAATAGCTCTGATAGATCTCTCAGCTTGATGTATTTCATGCTCAGATTCTCATTCTGCACAGCAGTCTTCAATAATGTGTACACTTCTGAAGAGATTATAAACAATTGTGATAAGATCTTCAGATTTAATATAGTCATCTATCTATGTAAATATTCAATCTTCTGCTACAGATCTAAGATCTGATTTTCTCTATTCTTATTGATGATGATGATTGTATTGATGAAGCTCTTCATAGTGAATACTTGATCTGCAGTGAATGCTAATTGTTGTTTAGCTTTCATCTCAGCCTGTCACTGTGTATGCAAGGCCTTGATCTCATTTAGAATCCTTGTACATGTACAGAGCTTTAATTTCAGTTTAGTAATCTCAGCTGCTTTTCTTACTATTTTAAGTAAACTCTCTGAGAGGTTCTGCATATCTTTCAGTTCAGGTAGTAGAGAAGAATGTTATTCATATTAGCTAGAGAAGATATTCATTTCAGTGATTTCTCATTGATTGTATAATGTCTATCATTATATCACTGTATCATTCTGTTATTATCATACAACTTCGGTGATAATCATCTCTCTCTTTTATCTCTTTGAGTGAAGAGCAGTCTTCTTTGAATCTGGTTCATCACTCTCATTTCTTTTCTCACATCTTATCTGTTCACATACATGGCATTTGCCTGAGTGTGAAGTTTTTTCTCAACAAGTGAAGCAGTATCAATCAGATGCTTTTTCACTCACTACTCTTTGTACACTATCTTTTGAGATGTTCTAGAACCACACTGGCATGATAACTACAAATCACTTTGTAGATGAAATTATCACACTCTGAAGAAGCCTGTGCTTCTCACCAGTTTTTAGACATGCTATCAGATGTGATTCAAAGGTTGCTTAAGTCAGTGTATGATTACAGATATACACCGGCTTCTTATATTGTAATCTCATACACTAAATTAATTAGCAGCTGCTATGGCCCCTTTACACTTATACGCGTACGCTAGTAGTTCGGAAGCGACCGCGTTATTATCCGACGGTCGTACGTTCTTCCGAACCACATAAGAACTCAGATTATTGTATCTATCATTCAGTAAGTTTATAGATAGTTATGAAGTATTTGAGATTCTTATAATCTGTGACTATCTCAAATTCAGAGACACTTCAGAGTTCAGAGTCTCATTCTTTTAAACAGTATATAATTACAAGAAGTTTCTTATCATAGATCTCATAATTGCATTCAGCAGAACTCAGTTTCTTAGATATGAAGATATATAATTATAGAACATCTTCATTATTATATTACAATATCACTTCTTCTATTATATAGTCAGAGAAATCAGCTTCAACAACTGTCTTATAATCAGAATTAAATATTATCAGTAGAGAAGTACTAATGAATATCTTCTTTATCTGTGTAAATGCAGCTTCAGTGTTCACTGATCATTAAAATACTGAGTCTTTCTTAGTAAGATCTGTAAGTGATCTTGTGATATCTGAGAAGTTTCATATAAATCATTAATAGAAGTTAGTAAATTCAATGAAGCTTCATACATCTTTCACAGTATACAGAGCTTCTTATTTAAGAATGATGAAGACTTTCTCAGAATTTATTCAAATCTTCTTATCAGCTTCTATAATAAAACTCAGATACTTGATACTCTTGACTTTAAAATCACACTTATCAATATCTATCAGTAGTTCTGCTTCTTGTAGTCATTGTAATATCTTTCACACTTGTTCTTAATATTCTTTTCTGAATTTATCAGTGAAGATGAGGATATTATCTAGATAAGCAGATACAAACTTATCAAGAAAATCTCAGAGTACTCAGTTGATATACTTCTGAAATGTACTGAGAGTATTAGTCAGTTCAAAGAGTGTAACTATTCATTTAAAGAGGCTATAACATGTTTGAAATACTGTAAGTCATTCATCTTCTTCAGTGATATAAATCTTATAAAACATGATAATAATATCTAGTTTTATAAACTATTGAGCTCATCTGATCCATGCTAGAGTTTCATTGATGCGAGATAAGAAATATCAATCTTTCTTTATCAATCTGTTCAGATCTCAGTAGTTTACACAGAATCAAAGTTCTTTATCTGATTTCTTTGTAAAGAGAATAGAGGCTCTAGCAGAAGAGTTATTAATATGTATGAATTCTTTATTTAACAGATTATTAAGTGTCTTTCAAAGAAGAAGAAGTTCATCTCAGAACATATTATAAAGAGAGTCTTATAACAGTTCAAGATTCTTATCATTCTTCTTCTCTAACTTGATACTGTGATTCACTTCAGAATCTTGTAAGAGAGGTATATTTATAATATTATCTTATCAGAAGACATCTAGATATTTATGATATTATTGAGAGAGTTTTATATAAGAATCTATTATTGTAACAACAGAATAACTTTTCTAGAGCCTTTTTAATATTAATCAGACTGACAGAATAGATTGTCATATAATTCTGCTATTAGTGACTTCTTTTTCAGAGCATTTTATACACATTGACAGAGATCTGTGTCAGGTTCATGATCTTGTGAATATCATCTTTATGAACTCTATCATTATTAGAGAATATCAAGCTTCTGTTTTAAGTATTTAATAAAATGCCTTGTTCAGATAGTCAGACAAGTTCTAATATAAGATTATAATCAAGATTATTAACTTCATATACATAGACATCTTCACATTGATATTCTCTCACATCTATGATCAGCTTCATTATGTAACAGATACAAATGTCTTTTAGATTATTAAATTCTGCAAGAAGTCAGGGTTTTAATAAGAGAATATACTGAAGATTATAATATCTTACAACTGAAGATTTTATTATTGCATAGTAACATAGATCACTGTTTATCATAGCTTTCATATTATATATATTATCAATCATAGTAGATATAAGAATTGTATTCATTGTCATCTTCTCTTCAAATTATTGTCATTCAATCTCTTCAAGCTTCTGTTTATGAATTTGAACAGAAGCTAATCTTTTCTCTGTTTCACTGAGACATTCTTATAGTTATCTTCTGAATCTTTCTCTAATATAACATAATTGATGTGAACAGACACTGATTCATTCTTTAAACAAGAAGACACTGATCTTTCTCTTAAGTATGAAGATATATAGATTAATCAGCAGTTAAAAGCAATGTGTTCTAATCAGTTACAGTTGATACACACTTTAAATTGACATTGATTAATGACTTCTTCAGAAGTGATCTCAGAGACTGTCACGCTCCCGGCCGCGCCAAGGCCCCGTTGTGGTTTCACACGGCTCATTACTTTCATGCGGATGATTTCATCCTGTCTGAACTGGTTTTCAACTGCTCTATGACATCATTTGAATATATCATAGAAATATTCGATTGATGGATATGAGAACCCCACTTCTATACAAGGTCAGCAGATTACTTTTTCTTGATAGTGAGGCATCACTGAGATATCACTCTGACTATCCTTGCTCATGAAATGAGAGAAGGTATCTGTTCATTGTCTATATAGAATAGCTAGATACTGGCTTCTTATAAAAGAAGTCAGTGATTCATTTTTCTTCTATTGAAATATATATAAGAGTTACTGTGTATCTCATACAATCTTCTTAGTATACTAAGTATCATATCTGTGATATTCTCATAATAACTCTGTAGTCTACAAGCTCACTATTTAAGCAAGATAGTCAAGCTCACTTATACAGCTTTTTAACAACTATCTCTATATAACACTGCTGACTAGTCACTGCTTTAGTTTTATTATATTATAATTCAAATCACTTAATCTGATTACAAGTTTAAATCAGTCAAGCTCTAACAGACTGATATAATCTTATACACCTGCACTGAGACTGATCTGATCTCACTCTCTGAGAGAAATACTATATCATTCTCTAGAGTGTGTACATCTCTATCTTAGCAGAAATCTGAGATTTCTGAACCTGCTGTACATTTTAACATGAGCTTCTCAACTGTTCTGCCACCGCCGCGGCCTCTACACATCTACATCTATCATGAAGATAGAGAGATTAAGATTGAAGATTCTCTAAGATATAAGAGAAACATCTTGTCTGAATTTCACAGCTTTATTCATATTCTTGAATGAAAATTCCGCCTTAATCTGAGCTAGTATAATACTCATGAGATATGAGTAATATACACTGTCAACCTTCTTGAAGGCATCTCTATGACTACTTGAGTTATCAAGAAGAGAGAGCTTGAGTGTATCAATACTATTATAACTTGAGAAGAATTCAAGAACTTTCTACTGAATCAAATTGAAGATCATCATAACTGCAGCTTCACAGCAGCACAGTGATTCAACTTATTATATTAATAAGATAATGAAAATTCTTCTGATTTCAATACAAGATTTGAAGAATATTGAGAGAAATTAACTGATAATTTGAATCAATTAAAAACACAGCTGTATCTTGTGAAGCTGACTCATAAGATGTGAATAATAATATCATAATATCAGAGTTTATTAATCAATTATACTGAGCTTGTCAACCTGGCTTTCTGAATCTATTTCAATAATCAATTCTCTGAGAAAAAGACTAATAAGATCTCTTCTAAATAATCAATGATAAGATCTAAACAGCACTGTGACAGCTTCAGTGTAGAGAAAGTAAAGAAGAATTTCAAGTATTCTGATTCTTCACTCACTGTGAAGAAATATTAAAAAAGATTTAATAAAGATCTCTGTTTTAACTGCAGAGCTGATGATCACTATATCAATGATTACAAGAAGCTGAAGAAGAGAAGAAACTGAGAAGATATCTTCTTAAAGTTAACTTCTCTTCTGACAAACATATCTGTGAAAGATAAAGAAGAGAAAGACAAGAATTGACAATTCTCATATCTTTAAGTTTATATTATGATCACAATGCATACTCTGAATAAGAAGATATCAGTGAGATATCTACTTAACTCTGAAATAGATACTAACTTCATATTCTATTTCTTTTCTTTGATAAAGAATTGAAAGAAGATAAATTCATCAGATCATATGAAATTTACTGATAAAATGAAATGTCATCATTTTAACATAATTCAGGCAAAGTGTGTGATCACAGACTTAGAAGAAATCTTCAAGAAGAGTAGTCTACTTCTTCACATAGTTAATATCATAGATGAGAACATCATTCTAGATCTTCTATAATTGAGAGAAAACAATTCTCTCATTAACTGAGTCACTCAGATATGATAATATTACCTCACTGATAAAGAGACAGTAATAGAGAAATCTGAAGAGTTTCATCAGAAGAATTTTAAGAAAAAGATTGAGTCAATATACTGTGTAACAGGTGATTGAGACTTGAAGACAGATAAAGAAGTTATCATTCTCACTGCAAGATTAGCAGCAGTATCTGTTATTGAAGACAGACATACACAACATCTCTTTACAGATTTTAAGAATGTCTTTTCAGAAAGAAAAGCAGTGAAGTTTCCTGATATCAAGATATAATATAAGATTTGTCTTAAAGACAGTGTAATAGCACTGTACAGACTTCTTTACAACTTGTCTGTAAAGAAATTGAATATTCTGCATAAATATCTTGAAGAAGCACAATCAAAGAACTGAATATATTCATCAAAGAGTTCAGCAGAGGCATCTATACTCTTTATACTCAAGAAGAATGATAGACTACATCTATACATAGACTACAGAGGTCTTAATAAGATGACAGTTAAGAATTGCTATTCATTACTGTTAATTGACAAGATAATCAATTGATTATCTGAAGCAAAGATGTTCTCAAAGATTGATATATAGAATGTCTATCATAGAATCAGAGTTAATGAAGATGATATTTAAAAAATGACTTTTCATACTAAGTATAGTAATTTTAAATATCTTGTTTTATCTTTTGATCTTTGTAACACTTCAGCTATCTTTCAGATCTATATAAATGAGACACTGCAGGGCCTTGTCAATGTCTTCTGCATAGTATACTTGAATGACATTCTAATCTTCTCAAAAACAGAGAAAGAATATGATACTCATGTTTGAGAAGTGTTGAGTTGCTTAAGACAGCATCAACTCTATGTAAACACTGAAAAATACTCATTCTATATACAGGAGATTGATTTCTTAGATTATATTATTGAGATGAATGACATTTCAATGAACAGAAGCTGAGTCTCTGTCATTAAGAACTGGCCAGCACTGCAGATGTACTGCGAGATACAGATGTTTCTAGAATTTGTGAATTTCTACAGATAATTCATCTATGTATATTCATGAATTACTGTCCCTCTTACAGATCTGTTAAAGAAAAGTGTGAAAGACAGAAAAATGAGACTGTTTATTCTCACTTAAGACACTGTGCAGGTATTTACAGAATTGAAACAAGCTTTCACAGATATCATGATACTGAATCATTTTAATTCTGACTTACTCAGTCAGTGTGAGACTGACATATCTGAGAATGAAATCTGTGAAATCTTTTTACAGTTGACATCAGAGATCTTTCAACATTGAAAGAATCAGAGAATAATTATCTCTGAGAAAACAGGCAATGAATTATCTGTAAGAGAAGACTTTTTCACAGAGTCTATAAGACACTGTGAATGAAGATCAGTGATCTTCTTCTTTAAGAAGTTATCACTTACACAGAGAAGATATGATACTCATAATTAAAAGATATTAGTAATTGTTAAATTCTTTAAGATCTGATAACATTATCTTCAGAGTAGTAAGTACTCAGTGTAAGTTCTCACTGATTATGCAAATCTGTGTTACTTCTTGATAACAAAGAGCTTGACAGAACATCAAGTCAGATGAGTGAAGCTGCTTTCAGAGTATGATTTCTATATCTGATATCATTCAGATCAGCTTAATCTCATTAATATACTATTTAAACAGCTCAATTATAATATTATTGATGCAGAGAAGAATTCTATAAAAGAATCTCTGTCATCACTGCAGAAGAAGCTGACTGCAGAGGGTTAAGATTCTCTGAAGCTTGAAAATGACACTGAAGAGACAGCTGCATGACTCAGCATAGAAGATGAAAGAAAACTCAGATTCTCACAGAGAACTGATACTGAAGATTATAAGCTTCTTATATCATATCTTATAATTATTGAATTAGTAAAGAATGAAACAGTCTACAATCTTTCAATCTGACTACTTTTAAAATTTATTAATAAGTTATAGAAGAGAGATGCCTCTACTGTAGCTTGAATTCAGAAGTTGAAGAAGAAAGAATCTAATTTGAACTTGAAAGAGACAGACTCTGAGTGAGACAGTATCACTAAGAAATTAAGTCACTGATAACTAGAAGAATGTGAACTTCTACTACTGAATAATTCAGTCTTTGTCTCTTGTAGTAGAGCAGTGTGCTAGAAGTTATTAAGAATTCATTATAATAATTCTCATACAGAGCACTTCAGATTAGAGAAGACTGAGAAGCTTCTAAAATATAAATATATTTAAGACAAGCTTCAGACAGATGTCAAAGAGTATATTGAGACTTATAATGTCTGTTAAAGAATAAAGATTCTGTGATATAAGTAATATAATGAGTTGACATCACTGTCTGTTTCAAAGAGCTTATGATAGAATCTATCAATGAATTTCATAGTTGACCTGCTGAAGTTGACAAGAGTCAAAGAATATAACTCAATTTTAGTTATTATTAACTGCTTCACAAAGATGATCAGATATATTTCTATTTATAAAAAGATTAAAGTCTCTGAATTGACTGACCTGTTTTTAGATATCATCATTTATAATCACAGTGCTCTGAAATCATTGATAACAGATCAAGAATCTCTCTTCATCAGCAAATACTGATCAGCTTTTTGCTATCACTTTATAATAAGATGTCTTCTCAGTATCATATTTCATCTGCAGACTGATGATCAGACTGAATACCAGAATCAGACACTAGAGCAGTATCTTCAAGTGTTCTGTTTATATTATTAGAATGATTAGCTCAAATATCTTCTGACTACTGAATTCATATATAATAATGCAAAGAATATAATCTTAAAGATATCTTCTTTCTATGCTTGTTATAAATATAATCCTTCATTACTCAGTGATGTTGTGAATAACATTTCAAAGAGAGAAATAGACAGTCAGAATGTTAAACAGATACAGAGAATGAAGTATCTCTCAGTGTCAGAAGTAAAAGTGAGATTGAAACTTTTGAACAAAATTCATGAGAAGATGATGAAAAGTATTCATCATGCTCAGAAGTAGCAGATGAAATACTATAATTAAAAACATCTTTCAATAAAGTTCTTGATAGAGAATTAAGTACTACTTTCAGTAAAGAATATCAAGACAATGAGACTATGTAAGAAGCTCAGTGAGTAGTGACTAGAATCTTTCCTGATAATAAGAGTGATGAGTAAGTAGATATATGAGTTGAAATTACTCACAGAATTGAAATCAATTCATTCTGTTTTTTACATTTTCTATTTAAAGCTCTATAAGTAATACTTCAGAGTGAAGCTGTCTTGACTGAATAATATCAAGATTAAGAACAATACTGAATATCTTATGAAGAAAATATTGAATAAGTGAACACATTACAGCAAGCTTCAATATCTTGTGAAATGAGAAGAATATTCATTATCAGAGAATTCATGAGAACTGCTTGAGTATTTGAAAAATGCTGAGAAAGAGATTGTAAGCTATGAGACAGCTAGTAGAGATTATCTCATTACACATCAGAGATATTGAGTAAGAAATACTGCTTAAGACTTCTTATTTTTTCTAAAGAGTTTTTTAGAGATAATCTTATAATGATGAGCTGATGTCTTATAAGCTCTGTAACACTCTTCTTCTATTTTCTCTCAAAGAGTTTTTTAGAAGTGTAATAAGACTACACAAGTGTAAAATTCCTGAAGCAGTTAGAGAAAAGAAATATTAGAAATTAATAAAAAGATTAATATTATTAACTCACAGACTACTGTTATTCTAATAGAGCTACAGCCTGCTGAAAAAGTAAAAAGAGAAATCAGAGCTTACTTATCAATAATCACACTCTTATCAAACTCATTCTTCACTGTTGAAGTCTTCAGCACTAGCATCTTTGTCTGTTGAGAAGTTAGTGCTGTGATACTGTAGAAGAGCATGAGAAATATATAAAATATTAACTTATTAACTTACAAAGCATCTCAGTCATCTATTCTAACTGAAGTAAGATTCTCTTCAATTAGTGATTAATCTCTGTAATACTTTCAACAGTGACACTAACTGATCTCTTCTTGAGATCAGTCATTCTGAGATATTTTTTCATCTTAGAGACTCATGCTTTCATCTTCTTTTATAGATAAGTAAGAGAGATCTTCTCAGTCTTGACAGAATCTATCAATACTTGAAGCTCTGAGATTCTTACTCTGTACTGCTTGAGCATCTGAGCTTCTTATCAGAGTCAATATAATGTCTTCTTGTAGAGTAGATAATACTTACAGAGAGATAGAAGTCATTATTACAAGTATAACAGAAACAATGAGAGTGAGAGAAGAAATAGATATATAAAATCCCCTTCTTCTTCAGCTGCTTAATACAGTGTAGATAAGTAGCAGTGCCAGTCAGAGACTGCACTGAAGCCTTCTTACAGAAAGAAGATAAAGAAATCACAGAATTCTGCAGACTTAACTCAGCAGTAGTCTGAACAGAGCTCAGACATGCTATAGAAGAGAAACTATGAATTAGACTTCTCAGAGTCACTGTTTCTGAAATCAAGCTCTTCTCAGAGTTCTCTTCAAATGATCACATAGGGTCATATGTCACTGTATTAACTGGGGAAGGAGGTGGTGTCACAATGGCAGTGAGAGAAGCAGAAGAAGAACCAGACATAGATGAACTGATCAGCAGAAGAGATGACATCTCACTGCAAGGTATAGTAACTATCACTATGACTGTAAAAGAAGTAGAAGAAGAAGAAGAAGATATGAAAATGAGAGCAGTGCTTCTGCAGCTCAGTGACACTACTATCTCTGCCTTTAACTAAGCTTTCTTAACAGTCACAGAGACTGTCACTGCATCATGAAGACATTTATTCACTAGAAAACATCAGAATAAGTCCTTTATTATTCTTCAAGAATAATACTCTTATACACTCACTGTTGTAATTGAGAGAGAGAGAAAGAAAAATATTTCATAGAGAGAGAGATCTTTTTGAAAAATCCTGTCACTACTATTAGCTTTATCTCTAAAATACATCACTTTTGCAGGGAATTTCATATATAGAATGAAATATGATGAGAGATCTGTAAGTCACTTATTAACTATGTTTTTCACATTTCAAATTAATATATAAGAAACTCACTTATCACATATTTAATTTGAATGAAGATGAGTAAAGAAAGATCTACACAGTCAGCAGAAAAACTCATCTATTTCTTTATATCATATACAGCACATACACTGTCAATCAGTTGATAACTGTTGCTATATAACAAAGATAATTTCTAATTCAGTAATTTTAAAAGCATAGAGACTATGCTTTTAAAGAGAAGAGTATTATCATACTTCTGACTGTGCTAAGACTCTGTTGTAGTTTCATATAGCTCATCACTTTTATATGAATGATTTCATTTCATCTGAACTGGTTTTCAATCACTCTATGACATTATTTAAATATATTATAGAAAGATCTGATTAATGAATATAAGAACTCTACTTCTATATGAGATCAGCAGATTACTTTTTCTTGATAGTGAGATGCTGCTGAGATATCACTTCAGCTATTCTCACTTATGAAATGAGAGAAGGTATCTGCTCATTATCTATATAGAATAGCTAGATACTGACTTCTCATGAAAGAAGTCAGTGATTTGTTTTTCTTCTACTGAAATATATATGAGAGTTACTGCATATCTTATACAATCTTCTTAGTATACTAAGTATCATATCTGTGATATTCTTGCAATAACTCTGTAGCCTACAAGCTCGCTATTCAAGTAAGATAGTTAAGCTCACTTATACAGCTTCTCAACAACTATCTCTACATGACATCACTGACTAGTCACTGCTTCAGTTCCGCCACGTTACAGAGACTCAGAAGCCTGTTTAAACAGTGAAAACTCTTATTTATATATAGACATTTAAATCTATTCAGTTTATAACATCTGCATCATTGTTGTTCTTCAGTGCAGATATATAAGTGACTGAGATGTAATATATTCTATCACTGTTTTATATACTCTTGAGCTTGATAAGATAATTATTCAATGTTTAAAGCTGTGTGCAGAAGTCTTTATAAGTCTGGTCTTTATCTACACTTATAAGAGTCTGTAAGAGTTTGAAAGTCAATGTCTTCTTAAGCATGCTAATCTTCATTCAATTCTTCTAAGATTGATTATCTACTTCTAGAATCTTGATGTTGAAGTCAGAGATGAATGTTATAAGAGAAGTATTTCTCTGTTAGATACTCTGTAATTAATCTAATACTTTCTATTGCATAGCAGTGTCTCAGAACAGAATATCAAGATATTTCATAATATTATCAGATATTCTCAATACTAATTCACATACTTTTATTCATGAATAAAACTTCTGTTTCATATAATTCTTTAATTGTTCATTAATATATCAATCTTAATTAATTAATAAACTGATGAAATCTTCATCTACACTCAGTTTCATAAGTATTTTCATTCTTCATAATAAGTAGAGAGTGAGATTGAAAGTATTAAAATATACAGAAGTATCTAAGCATTCTTTCAGCACTTTTATATTCAATTCTGTAGATATTGAAATCATATGAGTTAATTATTAAATCTCTTTGTATTGAAGTTATTGAGTCACATGCATGTCTGCTATCTATTACTGTTATAATTTTAACATTACTCAGAGTCACTGTGATATTATCTCTATACTCATACTTGAGAGTTTCATATTATTATTAAACATGATTATATTGATTATCAGATATGTAATTATATAAATATCTTATATATCTTAAGTGTCAGAACTCTCAGATCTTTCACTGACATTCTCTTTATAAAATCTTACTCTTTTCATAAGATCTTGTTACAGAGTCAGAGTGACTGATAAGTAAGCTTCTATCTAGAGACTCAGTATTCACTTAACTATTTAACTACTTCTCTATTTCTTACATGTTGTTACACATTCAGATATTTCTCAATGAATAATCATTTCTAATGAGAAGATAATAAATGTTTTTATAGTATAAGAGGCCTACACTGAATAGATTGATATTATATTGATAGGTCTTATTTAATAAAGATAAAAATGTTAAAGAAGGAAAGAAAGAGAAAGTGCAAGAATCAGTGATTAAGATGAATATTTATACACATATGTGATGATGTATGCAGTGGAGCTTCAGAGTGGAAGAATATATGCGCGTTCATAGCAGCTGAGAATCGGCAATCGGGAATGGCCGAGAATCGGAGTGTATGTTACGCGCGTTCGTAGCGGCCGAGAATCGGTGATCAGGAATGGAAGAATCTATGAAGTGTAATGAAATAGTCTATATAATTGATCGGGCGCAGCCTGCCACACTTAATAAGTATATTAAAATAGTATCTGCAGTACTTTGTCAATTATAATTGGAATAACTGAGTACATTAGTTATCACTTATAAAGTGTATATATAATAACTTAAAGTATGTTAGTATAGATAAAACTCTCTTTGAAATACTTACTAAGACTTATTCACAGATAATCTTGATAAATCTGTGAGAGTATATTATAAAGTGTGATAATATCTGTGAATAAGCTGAGAGAATTCAGAATATTTAGAAGAAAGTCTGTGAATTCTTGAGAAAGATTCAAGAGTATCAGAAAAGATACTATAACTTTAAGTATATTATAAAGAGTTTTAAGAAAGATAATAAAGTCTGACTAAGTTTAGAAAATATTATTATATAGAGATCTAGTAAGAAGCTGAATCTCTTACAGACAGAGTCTTATAAGATTATGAAGAAAATTAGCTTATAGTTCTATAGATTAAAACTATTATCTGAGTTATAGATATATAATGTTTTTTATATCTCTTTACTCTGTAAATATAAGAAATTCTTAGAAGAGAACTCTGTGACTCATCACTCTATTTATAAAGTACTAAAGAGTGAAAGAGAATATCAGATTAAAGAAATTATTAACTTAGAGAAATAAGATTATAAACTCTGATTTAAGATTCAGTGATAAGAGTATTCTAATAAGATAAATAAGTTCACTTGAAAATTATTTAGATAGATAAGATATCTGCAGAAGCTGAGATATAACTTTTATATTATAAATTCTAATAAGTTAGAATAATATAATCTTCACTAAGAATCTGATTATAATAAAGATATTAATACTGTTATTTATAAACTCTAGTCTATAAAATAATGAGTTTCTACTGAGATAAACAGTTCACAGTGTATACAAAGAGAAGAAGAAATCATATTCTTATTAAAGTGAAAAAATAAAGAAAATAAAAACAGAATCATAAACATAATTTAGAGATTAATAAAGAAAAAATAAAGAAAACTTATACTTATATTCTTAATATCTGTAATACTTAATTTCTCTGTAACTATTAATTCTTCTCTTTAAATAAATAGAGAGTATTATACTCACAGTATAGACAATTATTATATTTAATATAAAGATCATCAGAAATATACAGACTTTAGAAAAGCTGAATATCAGAGTATATACAGTTATAGCAGAATCTTGAAAACTGATTATCTATATATATAATCAGATATCTCTTACAAAGCTATATCTACTCTCTCAGTTATACTAAAGTATTCAGTCTGAAAATAATTAAGATATAGAGAGA
The DNA here is from genome assembly GCF_000003525.1 of Blastomyces dermatitidis ER-3. Lineage (NCBI taxonomy): Eukaryota > Fungi > Ascomycota > Eurotiomycetes > Onygenales > Ajellomycetaceae > Blastomyces > Blastomyces dermatitidis. The sequence continues at coordinate 6,424,667 of NW_025544775.1, forward strand.
GAGCTTATCTATTTAAATTAACTCTTATTATAAATTCATAACATTTACATTATCTTGATTACTTAGATTTTACAGATACTCAGAAACTTATCTCTTATTAATAATAAAATTACAGAAATACACTGCAGTATAAGAATCATTGATAGAAAACCTAGATATATTTATATATATTTAATTAAAGATTGTATAGATAGAGAGAGAATAATCATAGATCTACAGAGCTGTAAAGAATACTAATAGCACTGAGAGCTTTGCAGAAACTATTAGCTAGAGTCTGTAAGAAATTACTTACAGAGAGATTTATAGTAAAGAGTGAGACTATACTACTTAAAGTCAGAAGCTAATCTGAGAAAGATACAGAGTTAGCTATTAATCTGAAAATCAGATACAGTGACAGAGTTGAAAGAGATAAAGATACTATTATAAATAATAATATCTCTGCTTTATTAGTTAGTAAAAAGTAATTAGAGAAGTTATAAGAATATCTGTGAAAAGCTTAGTAGTAGTCAGATATTATTTATAAAGATATTAAAATTAAAAAAATTTTATTCTTAAGAAGTTCTTGAATTAATATATAAATATTGTTAGAAATACTCTCTCTCTATTATCTAAGTGAAAACACTTCACAGATAAATAAGAATACTTACAGTTTATAAAAATAAGAGCTATTATAGAAAAAGAAAAAAGAAGATAAGATTTTATAAATAAATCTGAGATATTTATACTACTCTAAAGAAGTTTATTTATATTATAAGTGATTCTACAGAATAGTTAGATTACTCTAGTAAATAAAAAGTAATTATAAATTACAGATCTGAATCTTTCTATATAACTATAAAGAGTGATTATAGACTGTAAATATCTTGATTCTATAATTCTATAGAGTTAATAAAAGAATGAAAAATTTCTTACAATTCTACAGTATTAAGAAATAATGATTTATAAGAATAAGTAAAAGATTAACTCATGAATACTTCTCTTTAATAAGAGTAATCTTATAGAGAGTAATTTATCTGTAGAATGAATCTATGTAATAATTATATAAGAATCTTATAAAAATGATTAAGAGTTAACTAAAACTCTTCTGTATAAAAGATGTAAGATGAATTTATATAATAGTCAGAGAAAGATCTGCAGATTATAAAGAATTTCATAGAATATGAAACTGAGTAATAGACTCTTTTCTCTTTACAGTAATAAGAGATTTTTTCTTACTGAGATTTTTTATAAATATAAAGAGTTTTTAGTAAGTATTATTACAGTACTGAGCTAATTCTATGAAATTACTCAGTGAAAGACTTCACAGATAAAGTCTTAAAGAGAGAAAGATATATAAGAAATCTCACTTCTTACAGATTCTTTATCTCTATTTCTATCTCTTATATAATTAATAGAGTTAGCAGCTCTTGACTATATACAACTATATAGACTGAAGTTCATAAATACTATTCATAACTCAGCTTAAATACTATTATATATTTAACTTCTAATACCTTTCAGGATAGATTTATGAATAATAGATAATAGACAAATTTGATAGAAGAACGATTTCTTATTTACAAATCCCAAGGGTTATTCACGCACGAACGACTTTCACAAACAATCATCATCTCGTATGTACGCAGATACCATTGGGCTTTGATAGCAACAATAATCATGTTAATAGTGACGAATGTAAATAGGATTGCTAATAACTAAGTAAAATGCAAGTATAATCATTAACCCCGCCGTTTTAGATCTAACCCTCATCCATTCGTATATCCAAAAGAAACGAACACTCGCGAAGCGAAAGTGGACTTGTACACTTAGAAGAAAATATAAAAACCATAGTAAGAAGGCTGCTTGCTGTCCCTCATCTACGTTATATCAACCATCTAATAGAAATCCTCCTCCCCTGTCTTAGATAATGCCTTCTTCCTTCGTTCTATTTCCTTTCTCTTCCCACCCTTAAAGTGCTTCTTGCCAGCCCTGCTAAGCTCCGAAGGATCAACCCCGTTCTCTAACGCAACCATCATTCTTTGTTTTCGACCAGAAAGCTCCTTTTGTCTCTGAATAGCACCTTGTTCAGTATATTGGTAACTGAAGGGCATTTTAACATGTCCCGCTCCTCCTGAGCCAACTGACGAGAAGAAGCCAGTGTCCAGGTTCCGCGAGCGAGCACCCTGCGGGTGAGAAACGATAGAGGATGGGAGCGATAAGGTGTCGTCGTTCGTGTCGGCATCGGTATCAGCGTGGCTAGACGACTCATCATAGCCGGACAAGGAGGGCGCTAACCCCTGATTAAGGAGAGCGTCACGTCTCTTTGGAGGTAGATGGGAAATATCGTATAATTCTCGGTTGAACTCCGCCGGGTCGATCGGTTTCTTCCCAGCTTCAACTTCGGATTCGGAAGTAGGTGGAGGGTGGCAGAACAGGAGTTTCCCGCTAACATAGTCTTTTAATACGTATCTTGCAGCGCGGGATTCGTCAGGCTGGCCAAGACCGGTGGTGGCGAAGCCTCGGGCGCGCGCATATGCACGAAGAACTTCGGAAGCCGTGGGAACTCCAGTTCCTCCCTCTTCGAGAGGTCGCATATTGATTTTAAAACCATACACAGCTTCCAAGAAGGGTTTTGGAATGCGTTTGGCCACAATACCGGCCGGGCCCAAGAATTCGCGAAGCTGGTCGATCGGTAGAACACCATTTACGACAAGTTCCGCTTTTGTTGTTGCAAAGTTAGGGAAGACCAGACCGGGACAATCACACAAGAGGAGATTTGGTGAGAGATAGAGTGTTTGGAAGTGTTTGGTTTTCCCCGGCGTGGCAGATACTGATACTTTCTTCGCGCCAAGGAGGGCGTTTATTGTACTGGATTTACCAACATTAGGATATCCGACAAGACCAACAGTCGTTGGTTTGGGTTTCCCGTTCTCCCCTTCGTTTTTTTGTATGTGCGGTGCAGCTGTAAGGAAGAGTTCCTCAAGTTCGTCAATCGTAAGAATCTGCGTGCGCGATCTAGGGAGGTTGGGGAGTGGTCCACCCTCATCAGTCTCCGATTCCTCTTCGCTGGAATCCTCTTCTGCATCGTCAATGTTCAACCTCTTTGTATTATCAGCTAGTTCCTCCTCCTCTGAGACATCCTTGTCCATGTCTTTGTTAGCCAACTCCATCGCCTCGAGGCTCTCCTTGGCCAATGCGGCCGAGAAAAATTTGTAATTGATACCGTGCTCTTCGAAATAATCCGCCCATATTTCTCTCTGTTTCTCGGTCATCATATCTGCCTTGTTTACCAATAACAAGTTCCGCTTCCGAGGATCAACTTCCTTCACGTATTTTTCCAGGTCCTCCGATCTGAAGAGTAAGGGATTTCTCGCATCAACAATTTGCACGACCAGGTCTGACCGCTCAATAACTCTCCACAACTGCCTCCAAACTTCCAGGTTCCTCTCAAATGGAGTCAATAGTAGATCCTGGTGTTCTTGTAACTCTGCAAGCCCTCGTCTCCATTCAAGTAAACTCTCCCGCTCCATTCTATCCAGCTGTTGTGGGGTTGTTGATTTGTCCCATTGCGGTCGACGGGGAACTGTCAATCTGCCACGATTCCGTTGATGCTTCTTGACTGCAGCCCTTTCATCAGCTGCAGAAAGTAGATAAGGATTCCTCTGATCTGTATGTATGATTTTGACATTATTCAGTTTCTCGGCCGTGAAATCCGTGCCGGCAAGCTCTGCTGTGCTGAGAAACTCATCCAGAGCACCTTGCTCGGTGATACTTCGCATTTTAACCCATGATGCCTCCTCATTTGGGTTCGTAATATAGGTTTCGCCGTTTGGACCAGTCCGTTGAACAGCAGCAGCGCTATAGGAAGCTTTTTTGCGATCACTACCTTTTCCCTTCCCGAAACGATCATTCATCAAACTATTCCCCAGTCCAACGGCATTTTTGGACTTTGGTGGCGCCATGGCGGGTGAGACAGTATAATTTCGGTCGATTGCTTAAATTTTATGGTATCACTCAACTGAAATGTGAGTGAAAAGTCGTTTGTATAGAGACGGAGGAGGGGCAAATATCGAAATATCTGATTTCAAATAATTGTACATTGGGTTTAGTCATCATCGTTATCATCACGTGAGTCTACGTCATATGGATCTGTAGCTGGCGCATCAACATGTCATACACTCCGTATTCTGCTGATTGAAAATTACTCAATACTTCTTTTAGTCCCTTTCAATCTCAGTCGACGCCAGTTAACTTGAGTAACAGGCTTTGCATTCGTCCAAATCGATCGTATTAACCGCCACAGTGGTAAATAAGAGTGCTCACATTGTGTCGTCGGAGCGCCCTTCAGAGAGGGCATGGGGATTGGCACCTAATTCGAGCGATAAACACGGTACTTGCTTGTTTCCGTTTTCCACCTGTTACTAAGAGACTAAGATCTCTCTCCATTTTAAACAATGGCCAAACGCTCACGAGAAGAGTCTCTGGCATTTGAACCGCCAGGTTCGCCTGTGGATTCTCACATACCGTCTACAGCCATGGGCCCCCAAACTTCCCCCCCTGGGAAACAGGTCCATTTAGACGACCAGAATGGAGATCAGGAAGTGATGCGTTGCTCGTTGCCTCCTCATAGGGAACATATCTCATTTTCGACGTATGAAGACTACGAAGTCCATTATGCGCAAGCGCATTCCAATCGGTGTTTGGAGTGCGGGAAGAATTTCCCTACTACTCATTTTCTTACTTTGCACATCGAGGAGCTCCACGATCCCCTCATTGCTTCGCGTATGGAACGGGGCGAAAAGACGGTGATACTTTATATTTTATTTTCATTTTTTAATTCTCACGTAATCTGCACTGTAATGATTATTGAAACTAACCTGAACGGGTAGTTCTCATGTTTTGTTGAAGGTTGTGATCGGAAATGCTCGACAAGTCAGAAAAGAAGACTCCATCTTATCGACAAGCATCAATTCCCGAGGGTGAGTTACTATCTACCCCCTTTCATTTCACCTATTCTATCAGGACCGTATGCGTAAAATAGACGGAGAAAAATAGAAAAATGTTAAGACGACTCTAAATCTTCAAGCCCCCTCCCTCCCCTAATAAACTCGTCAACTAACCCCACAAGCCGCTAAAATTGAATAGTTTTATAATTTCTCCATCGTCGTCACTGGTATCGATCAATACAACTCGATGCTCAGGGGAGGCATGGCACCAACCCACCGCCGACGTGTCTCAGTACCCAACGCAACACAACATGAAAACCGCCTGAGACGACGGAAACTGTCTCAATCCACAGGAGGAGAAAATCCTAGTAACGTCGCGCCTCTACCGGACCACAGCAGCATCAACGACGATACCACCATCCGCACAAACCTAGGTAACCCCGCAGGAAGTATACAATTACCAATGCACATGAAATCTGCTCCCTCAAGGACAGTCGCAGCAACAACCATGGGCAAATCTAACTCCAATGGCAACTCGAATGACAAAGGGCCTGATATTGCAGAATTGGAAAAGTCGATGTCGGCCCTCAGGTTTGTGCCGACGAGCGTAGCTTTGAGGATGGATGGGAAGAAACAACGGCAAAAGCAGGGACGATGATGATGGATGATGGATGAGTCCTTTTATTGGACCTTTTTTAGCAGAGGTTTTTTGTGATTGGTCTTTATATCCCACCTCGCAGCGAAGATATGACTGCCCTTATGTTGGTTTTTGACGGTCCAACTTAACATGTAGAGCTCTGTATGGAATGAATCATGAGAAGACTATGCAGCCTGAGATGCCTTACAAATGTTACAGCCATTTCTGATATTCATCTTTTCCTCCAAAGCCGTAGTTTATTAAATCATATGAAATATGTCAGGGTGGCGTTGTTACTGTGGCGAAAGGATTAATATATATATATATATATATATATATATATATATAAATTCCCCTCGTTAGGGAGGATGGAAGCTGAGCATGGAGTTAACGCAATATAAGAAGGATGGTAGTTAAAGAAGAAATGAAAAAGGAATTTACCCAACACCTTGAAAGGGGGGAAAAGAAAGAGAAGAGCAAAATAACATCGCCCCTTTTTCCTTACTCAACCGACCCCAACAAAATCCAACTGTTTCGTTTGGCTTTTCCTAGCTAATTCTCTTTATGGCCGCCGTGCAGCAGCCGATTCAAACGGGCCATAAATAACATGCGAGAATAAAAATATACCATAAGAGATATAAAAAGATAATAGGAATGGAACAATAATGGAGAAAATATCAGGGTCCATTTTTTCGTTTGCAGTCAATTCCACTTGACCACATCTCGTCATTATACTCCTTTTGAGAGGCATATATAAGAAGGGAGAAAAATTCGCTCTCGTCATCCCCGGTTCCTTTGGGTAGGGAGATATTTGGGGTATTATGCTATATATATATAAAAAAAAAAAAAAAAAAAAAAAAAAAAAAAAAAAAAAAAAAAAAAAGGAGAAAAGAAACAAGAAAAAAATTCAAAAAAAATTCGATATTAGTGAGGTAGGAAGAAACGGATTTATAAAAGGCCCGATCGGGACGAGGTAGGTTTCTTGGAAGGGAGAACATGCCATGCCATATATCAAAAGAAGAATAGGTCAATTCAGAATGTGCACAGACAGCTAAGAGGCAGGCATTGCTTCTCGCATCTTCGTTTATTTGCTTCTTGAATAATGAAGATGTGAGATGTGGCACAATGAGGGAGATATCTTAGTATATCGTTCAGAGAAGTTGATGGAGATACTCAACCCAGATAGCCTCTTAAAGCAAAACGCTAGGCGCCGTGACCATTAATAGAGGAGACATGTCAATCGAGAGAATTAGGCGAGAAGAGGGAAGGAGGTGTAGGTAGAGCGGACGGTATGGGAGGAAGACGGCACTTGATGCCGCGCCCAATCAGACGGGTAAGTTGAGAGAGTGTCAACCAGCAGCAGAGCAAATCGATTAGGTAAAACCTTCTCTGGGTGTTCACATGTTAAATTTATTCAGAAAGGCGTAGGCGAACGTGAAGTATTCAAGAACCATAGACTGTAGGCATCGGGGTGTTTTGGGTATCACAACTAAGGTATGACCCAGATCGAATAAATGAAAGTAGAAAGAGATTGTTTATGTGTAACTTGAGTATGTAGAGACATTTCTAAGACTCCAGCAAATCGGCATAGACCTCTAAACTCGACCCGATGAGGTCCACGATGGGCCAGCTCGTGTTTCCTTTGAAAGTTCTCGACCATACGCGAACAACGGCGATACTAAGCTCCTTCAATTTGAGTGGGTCATTTATAAAGTCCAGCTCGCCCGTATTGGCCATATTGAAAACCATATCTGTCTCCTCCATCATGCTCTTTACCCACAAGAGTAGTTTTTGCTCATGGTCGGATAGCCGCTGGTCGGATTGAGTGGCAGGAATTGCGAGAAGCCATCTGCTGAGCAGAAATGCGCACTCGAGACTGCAAATTGAATGTTGTATACTCCAGAAAAACGAATGAGTCTTTGCAACGAAATCTATCCCTAGTCGTACTGGGATCGAGAGGGCATGTGCGGAATGCAATAACGCCATAGTTAGCCTTGGGTTCCGCACGACAGGTGGTGACTCTTTAAGAGCCCGTGCAATCTGAACTGGGTCTTGGGTTACAAGGTTGCGGCAGGGGCCGAGATCCAGATGCAGCCTGATATACGCTAAGCCGAGAAGAGCAGTTGATGTAAATGCGATCGGACCGGCCGGGCTTTGAGGGTCGATACTTGATTCCGGAGTTCGCCTCCAACCAGCTTTCCATGCGCTCAGAGAAGAGTCCAAGACTGAAAGATCTTCGGGTCGTAAGCTAGTGCCAGACATCAGAGGGGATGATAGGCATAGCTGCCGGGCAAAGAAAATTTGTTGAATTATTGCATGGATCAGAACATAATTTCCCAATGGGGATATAGGCGTAACACCATTCGACTGCGGCGATTTGATAAAAAGCTTCATAAAAGCTTCTTGAAATGAAGTATCCCCTTCAACACGGGACCGGTGCAACCGGCGCCATTGAGCTGCATTGGGTGCTTTCCATTCTTCAGCAGGTCCCGGCATGTTGAGCTTCAGCTCAGAATTCAAAATCAACGGAGGTATATTGTACATAATGGAATGGAGATTGAAAAAACAATAAACAATAAGCTTGGTTCGCCTATCAGCTTCGCGGTGAACCCAATCTTCCCAGCTTATCCCGTCCGATGTTGGCGTGGATTCGACAAGGCCATGATCGCGAACAAGCCTGGCAAGGGTGCTTTGAAGCGCAAGTATCTCGCGTAGCAATTCGGGATGTCTTTCCCATGAAGCAAATACAGTGAGGAGGAGGAAAGTACGGATGATTTCCATTTGTGCAACGGAATCTTCGCCAAGGTACGTGGCACCATCCACAGCAGATATGTATGGCTGCTGGAATGGGCTACTACCAGGATTAGAAATCGAGGACGAGGCTCGGGAGCGATGAACACCAGGACTGGGTCCACCAAATCCCCATGGTACTTGAGGCACTCGTCGAGAATCTCGTCGTCGAAGTCGTTCAAGAAGAATTGATTTAGAAGCGTAAAAAAGATCGATTCCTCGATTATTTTCGAACCTGTAATGAGAGCCGGCAGCGGCTAGCGCGAGGCTTAGCTCAGGCGGGCATCTAGCCACAGAAAGTGTTGGGACATGGATGAAGGGAAGATGTTCGTTCAGGCCATTGATATAGCCAGCAAAAAACCGAGACAGTGCATGTCTTGACGGAGGCACAAAACCTTTGGGAAGTACGTGGGCGAAATCCTCTAGTCGGGCAATGAAAAGTTGCCTATCTTGATTTGACACATCCCACGCCGGCCGAGTCTGGGCGATTTCATCGGGGATCCCAAGACGATCCTCCGGGTCGTGAGACTCTGGTTGGAGCGAGGGGAGGCGGGATCCAAAATTTGAAAAAGATGGAGCGTCTTCTGTGGAGGTGCGCTGGTCGCCTATAATGTCTCCATTGTTGTATCTTGGAGGATTCATCGGGTGTTTTGGATCAAAAGAGGGGGGTGGTATTACCCCAGGGAGTATAGGTTCCGTTTCACCTGCCGTCGAAAACATCCCCAAGTCCCAATCGGATGACAGACCAACGCTTTCTAGGAAGACACCGAAATCCTGGACCGGGTCCCCTAGATCCGCAAGGTCCAGTAGAGATGGCTCCACGCCATAGTTACCAGTTATTTGCTTTTCCTGCACAGGTGTTTTGCGAATTGGCTCAAGTGTCTCCTGCTGGCCCTCGAGCGCAACATGGCTTGCGGCGTGCGAGAGGAGGTTAAGGTCATACCCCCACGACGGGTTGAACTGGGCTGGTTCTGCTATCTGAGCAGAATGGACGGGTATATTTGGGTGGGTTACTGCAGGTGAATTAGTGGCCACAGGCTGCGGCAGGTTCAATAAGTGGCTGTCATGGTTTGAGGATGGAGGCGGAGGTGGAGGTGGGGCGGGTATGGCTGCGGGGGTTGCGGATACATCAGCAGCGGCAGTTGTCCTATTTTCGGCACGGTGATGCGCATTTCCCTCTGAGGGGTGGACTAGGCGCTCATGGCGGACGAGGAGATCACTATCAACATGTAACCCAATTACTACTTGACAAGCCCCAGGGGACCAGGAAACAGACAATTATAAGAATCAATTCACCTTCTCGCAAATGATTTGGAGCATATCTCGCACGAAAACGGCTTTTCTTTTGTGTCTAAAACTGGAGGTCAGGTCATGACGATGACAAACATAGTATGCACATACGGGGCCGAAAAGGAGGCTTCAGGGGTTGGTGGGGGGAGGGTAACTCAACGTGTGCGGAGATGTCTCTGGAGGTGTTCCAGGCGCGCAAATGGGCGACTGCAATACTCGCAAGACAGCGATTTGCGGGCGGCCGATGTGCTCTTCTTCCTCACGCGACCAGGCGCAGGCCGGTTACTATCCATCTTTCATGGGGAGCGTCGACAGTGAGATCCAGGGAGAGCGGAGAATTAGAGGAGAATGAGGGGGTTGCGCCGCCCGCTGAGGAGAGATATCACGTGCTCTTCCTCCGCGTTTGCGAAAATGCGGGGAATGGCCGCGGGTGGCTTAGTCATCTACTTGGCAATGACATCGCCATCTGCTGCATTTTCCATCCCTGTTCACTTTTATGGCTAAATTGCGCTACTGTACTCTGTACAACAGGACGGAGTAATGTCATATTTGCTATCATACTCGATTGGTGTCGAACCTATAAGTTGAACTAAAGATGCTAGCTAGGCATGAGAAAGCTACAACAATGTGACAGGCGCCATATGACAAGACCTTAACTCCGTAAGCAGGGTACCCCGTCGCCCCTCTCAATGCAGCGCTAGTGCGCGGGGAGAGTCAAGTGAAAAGTATAATGGAAGGTTAGGTGTTGGACTACCGCGCATACGAGGAGGACTTGGATAGTCGGGGAAAGAAAACCGCAAGCCGTTCGAGCACGCCATCATCAACAATCTCGCTTACTTCGAGCAAACAGCTTTTCAGATACAGTTCGTGTTTTTCTGGTATTCCTGAGACCATTACCGCCGTAGCCAAAGGCCAGCAAAGAAGCCCCGCTGTTGTGGCTTTAACAGTTCTCTTCGTTGAAGCCGGGGGGTCGGCGATAATAACATCATCTGCAATGGCACAACCAGCTTCAACTAGACCTAACATGTATGGTACGCTTGCGCATATATCATCCGAAAGGTGTTCGGTCGTCACCTTCACAGCTTCCACCAGAGGCTCAGTTGTGCTGTCTGAGTCCACTAACCCGTCTAGGATGGATAACGCCTGGAGAATGGTGTCATGCACCGCCAGACGGAGAGCGCGATAGCGATTCCACATGCCCGCATGTCCAACCGTGGGGTATATGTGAACAGTGCTGTTAAACACCCTGTTGTGGATCTCCGCTTGCCCGTGTTCCTTAACTGTATGGGTGGTATACCAGTTCTCAAGGGGTAGGTGTTCTGTCCAGGAGACCAAAGTCCCATCCAACGCGTAAGCTTCTTCTAAGAAGCTATAGAGAAGTGCTTCTCCTTCTTCTTCTTCTTCTTCTTCTTCTTTATCGCATCGTTCGGACAGTGAACTGTTTGCGAAATCAGCAAACAGAGTTTTTGCTCGATGTCGAATCTTTGCGACATCCACCAGGCAAGTGTCAAGCTCAAGCGCGAAACCATATTCTCCATATTCGAATCCATCTTCGAGCCATGATGGTAAAGGCAAGCTCCGTAACAGTAATGATCTCATAAGTTGCCGCCGGACCAATTTATCCAAAACGTGCGCGGCACCGGTTCGATGCTGTGTCTGTCGTCGCAACCTGAGCACGGCCAACGCTCCATCATGGTGAGCGAAGCTACGCGAAGCCCACGCTTGGATAGCATGGCTGGAAGCCGGTGACGACCTCATGTCGGTTACGGAGTTCTCATAAAAGCTTAATAGCATTATAGCCAGCAGAACATCGTTGTCGGTCGCATGACTGGGATTCTGCAATGCCAAGTTCGTTTTCTCAAGAGCTTTTGAGTACTGTTTACACCCTGCAGCTAAGGAGGCATGGCTTCTCCGTGCGCGCCCAAACGTAGCGTGCGATACTGCAAATATCGCGAGACTGAGGATGGAGTCAGGCTCGGTAAAGCAACGACTGGTCGCGACATATTTTAGATGGCTGTCTGCAATGTCATGTAAAAGATGCTCCATCTCAAGATAGTTTCGGAAGTAGTAATTCAAAGCTTGTTCCGCTATAGGAGTTTCCAGCGTTTGTGACACAGAGCTCCGTGGTTCGGGATGCCTTCTTTGAAGAGCCGGGCCCGTGGTCTCCGAGGATGCGGATGGGCTGTCGGTCGTTGGACTGGAACTCTGGCCATCACCCTCGGTGTGGGAGCCAATGCGAGCACTCACATTAGGCCCCCGAGGACGCTTTCGACGACCGACTACAAATTCATTTTCGTTCAAGAAGATAAAGTTACCATCTTCAACGTTGTCGCAGGTGAGGTTTGCCTTCCGGCATCGATTGCATATCGGGCGGGTCTCATCGCACTAGGGGGGCCGGGCCATATATTAGTGACTCCCATTCTCCACGTCCCAACCTAGGGTGTGGAAAAACTCCCTCACCTTCACGCGCCGCCGCTTGCAGGTGCGGCAACCATGACTTGGGAACGGCATGACACCTTCGTGGATAATGACTAGAAACGCATGAGAGCTGGATTCATCGCAGACAAGGAGGACGTCACGGATCAACTCCAACATAGTCGCCGCTTGGCGCCTCTTTGTCAGCTCTCCAGGGAGGCCTAGAGCCTTACCAGCCACCTTAAAACGGCTACAAACCTTAATTCAAATTAGCTGATGCAGGAGCCCTTAGGGCCAAAACCCTGGAATTAATAATTGCCTCCTTTTGAGGTTATGCTCCCTTGTTGTGAAAATGTTCTGTCATTAAGTTACGCGAGTGAATGGTATCTGCGTCAAAACAATGTGTTATTGGTTTTCTTCTGTCAAGCTAATAATTTAAGCACGATTCGTTATGATAGCAGGCCATACCATACAGATTGCTTGATCCGGAGTGTCGCCCCGAATTCAGAAGTGTCCCATGATATTCCTCGGAACATACGGTTCCTCTAAGTACTTAGTCTCCTCATCTGTCAACCTCATGTCGCGCACGGCGCACGCATCGTCCATCCTTTCACCACTTGTCAAGCCCACGATGGGAACGCAACCTTTCCCCCTAATCCATGCCAACGCAACTTGACTCATATTCCATCCCTTTTTCTCAGCCAGCTCTTCAACCCGTTTAATGATCGTTTGATCCGCTTCCGTAAACCCGCCAGCCATAGCAAGGCTCTGTTTCGACCTAGCGGACTGCGCATGTGTCGGTTTTGCCAATAGGCCATTGAACAGCGGCCCATACGGGATCAGCCCGACACCAGTTTCTTTACAAAACTTCATCATCTCCCTCTCCTCCTCTCTATAGCAGAGGTTGTACGAGTTCTGCATGCTTATGAATTTCGTCCAGCCGTTTTTCTCGGCGATGAATTGCATGCGAGCAAATTGGTACGTCCACATGGAGCTGGCACCGATGTAACGGACCTTGCCGGATTGGACGAGGTCATGGAGTGCTTTCATGGTCTCTTCAGGTTGGACTGACGGGTCGTACCTGTGAATTTGCAAGAGGTCGATGTAGGTGGTTCCGAGGCGCCGGAGAGAGGCGTCAACGGCATGGAAAATGGCCGTCCGCGACAAGCCTGTGCAACCCTAGGAGTTAGCATAAAGAAGAAAAGAAGCAAAAGGAGAGGACGTTGCCATATCTGAGCCTACCTCCTTGATTAACATAGTCCTTGCTCTGCTTTAACTGTGCTTCAAACCCCCAGTTAAAAATACTTGGTTCATCTGGGACCGTACCACTGCATTTGGTGAGGAGGGTAAGCTTGTGTCGCGGAATTTCGAACTTTGTTATTGCCTTCCCAACAATCTCCTCATTTATGCCACTGGAATAGACATTGGCAGTGTCCCAGGTGGTGACCCCTATATTGGTTTATTCAGCTATGTAAACCTTGAATATCCGTATGTGGGATATCTTTCTTACCTCTATCCCATGCGGCTTTGAGTATCTCCAGGCCTTCCTCTTCCTCTATAACCCAATTCTGCCAGTCCTTGTCACCAATGCCCATGGTACCAAGGATGGGCGAGGATACCCGAAGCCCAGAAGTGCCTAGCTGAACATACTCGACTTTGGTGGCATCCAGGCTCCTTTGCAAAGAAGCAGGAATTTGAGGCGTAGACATATTTGCGTCGTTTGGTGTTGTTCGATCTTTTTCCAGGGGTCAAGATATTGAAAAGATTGTGTGCTTGATAATGTCAGTTCTGTTCAGATTGCCTGGGCGCAGGCAAGTCTTAAATAGACAAAAAGGAGCCCAGCTCCATCAAGCTCATTCATCGGATATAACATCGTGTCTATCTTATCACCTAGCAGATCTCCGGATTTAGCAATGCCTTCATCTTATCACCTAGGCAGCTCTTGAGTATTTCCTATTGAGGATGGAAATGAGGTCCACATCCTCAACCTCGAGGCGATTCTTTTAAAGCCTTCGCCCAGCTTCTATGCCATCTCGGAGCACTAACTTGGCAGGGTTGAGAGCAATCTCATCGCCAAGCTGTTGACAAAGTCCGTGTTCTTCCAAGGAATAAAGGCAAATTTGTTGAAGATAGTTAGTTCCATTGATCCCGGCAAGGGTGGTCCAAGAAGAGCAATTGGGTAACTAAGCGCTGTGACTAAGTCATTTCAGGTTTAGTCCCCGAGATAACGCTAACCTTGTTCTGTCGATACTCGCGAATTGCCCGATTGGGATATGATATTCCTTTGAACCCGCCCGAGCGGGGATATCGAGATCAGACAGCTCAATCGTGCTATATAATTATTAATAATACTCTACCAGAGGATAGAGGATAGAAGTCAACCCCGCAAGTTCGTCCAGGACGTTACAATTGAGAAAAAGTAGTCTTCTCTTCCGAGCTCGACAGTTTGGCTGCTTTGTAATAATCTCGAATTCTTCCTCCGAATCCTTTCAGTTGATACTTGCAATTCAAGTCGGTTCATAATAATATTGACCCCTCAGTAAGACACATTGTTACATCCAACGTCGGCTCGGACAAATCCTCAGGGGGGGCTCTTCGCTTCTATCAATCCATGAGTTTGCCGTTAGCATTTGGATGGTAGAACCTAGTGCTAATTTCTACTGCAGGCCAGGTTGCAATCATAATGATCTAGAGTGGACTTTGGGGCAATGAGTTGGGCAGACAAGTGATACTGACTGGAGCGGTATACGGATTTGAGAACACGCTGATTGCTCCTCTGGTTCGCGGCTGCATCCCCAGTCAGGCTCTCTTTATCAAAAATCCAAACAGGTAGTTATATTCATCATAAAGCATTGATAATGAAAGCCTCCCATTAATCTCTAAAAGTTACGACAATTCGTAAGTTACTCTTCGCTTTGAAACTCTCGCTGTGAATTAAATTGCTGGGTAGAATACAGGCTTCCTAGTTCTTTTTCTTCGGGATGGTTCCCCTGATGATTGGAAACTAGGAGAATTTTGTTTATTTATTTTCATTTTCATTTTATTTCTATTTCTATTTCTATTTCTACTTTTTTCAATACTCCGTAGCTAATTTGGAGAGAAGCGAACCTGGACAATTGTATGAAAATAAAAAAGAAAAAACACAAATAAACACACAAGCTGCGAAGAAGCCAAAGAAGAAACAAGTTTATCTCCTCATGTTAAACTTAAACAACAAATAAATAAATTTCTTTAAAAAGAGAAAAAGAGAAAAAGAAGAAATAGCAATTCACTCAGAGATTGATGTATTGATCTCCTGATTGATGGAACTGTTGATTGGCCCACAAGTACGAGGGTAGCTATACAAAAATGCCAGCATGGGGGTATTAATAAACAAAAGCAAGCAGACGAGTTACCAAGGACCGAGGGAAACTCAAAGGCTTCTTATGCTCGAGGCCCGATGGAAGCATGGGCTATTTAATATTTCGTATGCGGTGACCAAATTTAGGATATTTTCCCCCCCGAAAAGTAGAGTCTAACGCAGGGTTTAAGGTTAAACCTGAAACGTGAGGCCGTGAAAGGAATTGTGGGGTTGTGTGCCACATAATAATTGCCAACACAACACAGGGTAAAAAGTATTCAACATCGAAAATAGCCATATTATTACGCAGCGTATACAGCGTAGCTAGCACAAGATCTCTCAAATGGAATATTGTTTGAAACCAGGGTGTGTGTAATAATAATAAATAATCGATAAACGGAACAAAGGTTGTAGATTTTCCTCCCGCCTCTTAGCGGAGATTCCGTGCATGATGTTAAGCATGGAAAAAGAAAGGCCAGATTCTGGCGCAGCAGGGGGGGGTATCCTCATAAAGTGAGACGCCGCTCTTGTGGTTGGGTGTGGTGTGTTGATAAATAAGCCGAGGGACACTGCTCCTATATTTACATAGATGTAAGATTAGTTGGTCCCTTGATTGAAACGCAAAGGAACACTTGGTAGACTAATCCCTCATCCTCATCCCCCCCATAAGGGATATTATAGTCATCCCATGGATGTTGGTGAAGGTTCCATGTTTAGAAAAATATTGCCCTGTTCACAGGCACAAGACGAGTTTGAGGACCAACAAACCCAAAGGCCCTGTTTGTCCGCGAGAAAAGACCTCTTTAGGAAAGTAATGTCAGGAGGTTGAAGCCCTGCCGAAAGTTGGGGTTACATACATATTCTTATTATTATTTTATTATTGGGGTTGGTTCACCTCGTTCCTGGTCGTATACTCCGTACTGTGTGCGTAAATAGACATGCGTTTGAGAGGTATTGTATCTATGTCAGCCTCATCCTGCATATATAAAAGAATCAATCAATGCATTGTTGCACCGTAGCAACATAGGAACGACAAGGAGTTAGTTATGTAGCCCAATAGAAGGAATAATGGCTTTTTTACTGTTATTTATTTTAAATAGAAACTCGCAGGATTGGGAACAACTCAGCGCAAAGATCGCAGCATAAGGAGAGAAATCCCTCCGTTCCTCCCCGTCTCCCTTGAAGCCAAGCCCGCCTGGATCGAAGCGTCTCACCTTCTAGCCTCTAGGGGCCTCTACTGTGTAGTAACTGCGTACATCAATCGGTTTTGGGCGACGGCTTGTCACAGAACTTGCGCCGCTGGATGTTTCGAGTTTCGGTTGGAGCCAATAAGGGTGCGCTGCTGATCTTTGTTTTACCTTTGCTTGGGCGTCCAAACTACAACCCACCACCGCTGCTTCAACCTCACCTCTTTGCAGCCCAACAACTGCCCCAGAGTACGGTGTCTTTCATCCACTTGCAGCTTTTGCAACTGTCGTTCTCTCTCGAGGCTATTTCGAGGTGTTGCTGAACCCTGAGGTTGTTTGCTGATTTTGGGTTGTTTCCAGTGTGTGCAGTGTCTCTGTTTGTTGATCGCTGCCGCTCTCAGGGCTCGTTCGTTCGTTGTCTTCCACCCCCCCACCAGGACAGCCAGCCTCCAATCCGACATTATTTTGATCTCACCCCTACACTTCTTCCTGGCTTTGAAATTCGACTTATATCCGGTATCGCAGGACTTCTATCCCCGGCCTTCATGAAGTCTTTCGTGGCCGCTTATTAAGAGCCTCTCTCCAGATATCGGACCGCGGTCCTGTCTCGATGTCAACGACTCTTGAACATATCGATTGGGTAATTTTTTTTCTTCAGGAACAAACATAATTTTGAGGTATGTCCCTATGATTTATCTCAGGCGTAAAAAAGAGCTGCGTTTCTGGTTCAAAAAATTAACCGTTGCCGTGCAGGTTCCTCTTTTAAATATCTGCGCTGCTATCTCAACCACTCCCTAACGCATCCGAACTTTCAGTAAAGTATTTAATTACCGCAACCACCGGCGAATGTGCACCACGAACCGTATACTAACTCATCGCACTTTAGACTGGCGTTAACACTCCCAGTCCGCTTCAATATATTCTCGTCGCTCTTCTTGTTTTGGAATTTTTTGGTCCGTTAAACCTCGGGGTGCGGAACGATGTTGAGCTCCCAACCCCAATACTCTGCCGGATTACCACTACACACCCCATCTCAACTACCGTCATCCTTATCTACTTCCTATATGTCTTTACCGTCCCATAAATCGGGTCTTCCCACGGCTACTCGCGATGGCCCATTCTCTAGCCCGACAGAATCTGAATTCTCCGATGGGTATGATGGGATGGACTCTGTCCGGTGGGTTAATATCTCATTCGACAGAGATTACTTTCGACCAAGACTAACAAGCTGTAACACAGGTCCTGGGATGAAAAAAAGGTAATAGATTGGCTGCATAGCATACGCTGTGGACAATATGAAGCGCTGTTCAAAGGTATGGGAAATTCCGTTCATTGCCTTGGGCATGACCATACTCCGTATTGCTTGCACCATCATTTGTCTTCTAACACACTTGAAATCCTAGCAAACCATTTTAATGGCGATAATCTCCTTGACTGCGATCAGAAGATTCTACAGGAAATGGGTATCAAGAAAATCGGAGACCGAGTGCGGATTTTCGTTGCGATCAAACAGCTCAGAAACAGGAATGTATCGAATCGCAAAAAGCGGAATAGGGTAAGATATATTTGCACGAGTCCTGGTAACTTTTTTGCTTATCAGTATATTTCAGGATTCGTTAGCTGCCCTCGATTCTGCCCAGTTTACCCCATCCTCTTCTGAATCTCCCCGCGCAGCAAATTCTAGACAACATGCGGGGGGAAATCGTCGATGGTCTCGACATGTCGACCTTCCATCCCTTACAGGCTACAACACAAGCTACACAGCATCAGGAAGAGTTTCATCCAGGCCTTCTTCGCCTCCTGCAGATTCCGACCGCGGCCTACGGTCATATAGGTATCCAGGTGCTAGTACGATGGAAAGTTCCCGGAGGGATAGGGATCAAGGTTCGAACTACTTCAATTATTACTCCAATTCTACTTCTTCTAACTCAGGGATTCCAGGAGACGTTCCCCAGACCGCCAGAGCAGCCATGCACATTAGACAAAATCCCAGCATGGATGGAATCACCATGGGATCACTTCCACCCAATTCACCAGTGATTCGAGTAATACATTCAGGCGGTCAGACAAAAGTCTTGAATATAAAGCATTGCAAAACCCCCGAGGATATTATCATTTGCGTTCTAAGAAAACTCCTCCTTCCAGAATCCCACTATAAGAACTACTGTTTTTATGTGCTCGACGGCTTAGATCCTAACCCAGACAACTGCCGTCGCTTGTCTGATTCAGAATTGCTGAAGATATGTGATGGCCTCCATAGATCTGAGCGTGGTCGGCTGATTTTGAGGAAGATTCATGCTGGCGAGCCGGAGCCAGAGGAACTCCAGAGGGCAGCTCAGATTGCTCTTGATGAAAGCCAAACGGCACATTTGAATGCTCTTAGCGGCACCAATGTACGGAACCAGATTAAACTCCAAAAACTCACCGGCGAATCATGGCATAACATCCGACAACCTTTGTCACCCTTATCAGCCACCGACCGCAATAGAGAGGAGTTCCAACGGCAAACACCTTCCGAACGACACCAGGCTGCGAAGTTGCGGTCATTTTTCGGTGCCCGGCCGCCTAGTGAAATGATTATCCACGAACTCACCTCGTATTTCCCAAGCCACCAGAAGGAAGACATTGAAAAGACGATGCGATTATCCGTGCGAAGATCACAACGTATGAGCCGTGCTGCAAGTCGATTGAGTGTTGTTAGCAACCTTAGTTACGCCTCGAGTTTGAAAGATGCACCACCCATCCCTAGTATTGCGGACACCTGGTTGACAGGAAATAATGGGTCTGCAAGGCCTGCGAGGCCGTTATCTGTTTCCAAATTCAACTTCCCACCCCAGATGTCGTTCCGCGATTCCGTAGCATCTTCACTCCAGCCACTTCAAGAGGAATCACCCATCGAACCTAACCGAAAATCCTATGTTTCCTTT
The DNA here is from genome assembly GCF_000003525.1 of Blastomyces dermatitidis ER-3. Classification (NCBI taxonomy): domain Eukaryota; kingdom Fungi; phylum Ascomycota; class Eurotiomycetes; order Onygenales; family Ajellomycetaceae; genus Blastomyces; species Blastomyces dermatitidis. The sequence continues at coordinate 6,444,178 of NW_025544775.1, forward strand.
GATAGTGGTTCTGACCACACTTCTGGAGAGACTGATCGTCAGACTTTCCTGGATGAGACAGTTAGCCTCGCTGCCACCGATGGTGCTGGATCAATTAACGAACGACTTAGCATGATAGTAGCAGAAGATGGGGAGGAAGAGGATGATGGATTGGCTGCTTTCCTGGCGGGTGACAATTTCGGGAACAAAAACTGGATGAAAGGATCTCTAATTGGTGAAGGATCATTTGGAAGTGTCTTCCTAGCTCTCCATTCCATCACTGGAGAACTCATGGCTGTCAAGCAAGTAGAGCTGCCATCCGCCACCAAGGGGACAGAGTTTGACCAAAGGAAGAATAGCATGGTCACCGCTCTGAAGCACGAAATCGACCTACTCCAGGGCCTGCAACATCCAAATATCGTGCAGTATCTAGGAACATCCACTGACGAGCACCACCTCAATATCTTCCTTGAGTACGTCCCCGGAGGCTCCATCGCCATGATGCTCAAACAATACAACACCTTCCAGGAGCCGTTAATCAAGAACTTCGTCCGCCAAATATTGGCAGGTCTCTCCTACCTGCACAGCCGCGACATCATCCACCGGGACATCAAGGGTGCCAACGTCCTCGTCGACAACAAGGGAGGCATCAAAATCTCCGACTTTGGTATCTCCAAGCGCGTCGAGGCTTCGACCGTGCTGGGAAGTGGTGCCAATCTAGGCGGCGGCGCCGGCCATCTACATCGCCCCTCTCTCCAAGGTAGTGTATACTGGATGGCACCCGAGGTCGTGAGACAGACTGCTCATACGAAGAAAGCCGACATCTGGAGTCTAGGATGTCTCGTCGTTGAGATGTTCATTGGTGCCCACCCATTCCCCGATTGCAGTCAGCTGCAGGCTATTTTTGCAATTGGCAGTAATCAGGCACGTCCGCCACCGCCAGAAAATGCTAGCAAAGAGGCCATGGCGTTCTTGGATATGACGTTTGAGATTAATCATGAAAAGCGCCCCAGTGCGGATGAGTTGCTTAGCAGCCCATTCTTGTCACAGGCGATGCCTTAAAAATATCCAATGACCGTCAAGAAGCTGGCGTTTACGCTTGGGATATGATTCATGTCTTGGTTCTATTGTCGTTTCCGTATTCTTTCCGGTTTTCTCTCACATTTTGGAACGATTCTCGCTCCTAGTCGGAGCAATTGATGCTACTGATTGGATGGGGTTTATGAAAAATTCTCTGTTCCGCCCATATAAATGACCCCCTGCTTCTCTATCATCGATACCACCCATGCATGCTCTTTCTGTCCACTCCATTCACTCTAGCTGGTCCTAGCCTGTTTGCTTTAATGTATATTGTTCTCTGCATTCAATCTCCCTCCCAAGCAACATTGACCGTCATTTTCACCACAGAAAAAAATTTTTGGATGCATTTTTTCCCCCTTCTGCTCCTTTGCTCTTTATGCTACTGAAGTTAACATTAAGCGGCACTTTTTCTTTCTGGTATTTCCAATTTATTTCTTCGCTTCTCATTTCCATTCATCTGCATCGGGACTGGGTTCGAGAAGGGGAGCGTGTCGTTCCTTGCGTAATTGATTAGAAGGTTGCATACATTTTTGCCGCTGATGATAGTAATGAGAGCGATGAAACTAGCAGAGACCTTGTCAAGTTTCTGTTTACTTCAATCCTGTTATTTATATATACATTGGTTATTCGAATATGAAGTCCTGTTCTTTTTCCATTTTCGTAATTTGCAGTTATGCCAAATATGGATGGAATAACTAAACCTCGTTAGGAAGTCCCCGCCTAAGTAAAGAAAAGCTATTGAACAAGTCATTACTTTCGAAAACGAGCACCCTAAGATCGTGCATGGCATATGTGGTGGATAATAATAAAATGTAGAGAATGGTCAACAAACAAACACGAAGGGCATCATATTTATAAAAGTACATGTCACAGGAGGGAACAACGGTCTAAATAAAAGGAATATTGTAGATAAAGTAACCACAAACAAACAAACGCCAGCATTCCCTCCGAGTGCGCTCCCATTCACTCTAATCAGCTTCTAATCTACATATTTACCATAGAATGGAATGCCCATTGCGTTGAGGAGGAGTCGGGCGTCCTTGTCTGTTTTTGCAGTCGTGTGAATGGTTATGTGGCAACCGGGTATCATGGCTGGTGGGTACCTATAGTAACAGAAGAGAAGCGAGTCAGATATTTGCACTTTCCAGCAAGAGAGAGCCCAAGGAGGGCGGATATTTCGGAAGTGGAGAGGGCTTTGAGACGTACATATCGTAATTCACCTCGATCTCCGGGAACAGAGCCACCATGTCCGGTTCAAGGCCAAACGCAATGTTTCCGCTGCTATCACCACTGCTCCCCTTGACACCTTTCCAATCCTTAATCCTCGGCATCACCACGTCCACCAACTTTCCAAAGAAATGATACATGTCCTCGCCCTTCAGCTCGGCCGTAACGGAAATGTATGATTTACCAGGCACAACTCCCCACTTGGCAACGTTACCCTTCATCTTATGCGTCTGCACACGAACATTAGATATGGCCTGTATAGCCATACCAGCCACATGCAACGGCGCGGAACCCTTGTCTATAACTTGATTCACATAGCTGTGAATTGTGATCTTGTCGAGTTTTGGAATGTTGCGGAACGTTATGGGCTTGCGGAGAAGGCGGAGGACGTCGCCTCCTCGTGGTCCACGGAGTGGTCGGTTGGCATGATACGGGGAACTGTCGTCCCAGCCGCGAAGGCGCCGTGGGACTGGGGGTGGCCGAAATCCGGGCGGGTTATGTACGTAGCAGAGTGTGAGGATATCGTGGGATATGGTAGATTCATAGGTTTGTTCGACTCGGGGGAGGGTAAAAGGGCCAGGGATGAATTCACGGGATGCGGGGTCCCAGGCTGGAGGTGGACGATGGGGATGGAGAGGGCCGCGGTCATATTTTGGAGGGCGGAATTGGTAGCTATATCGGCATGTGTGAGAAATAAGGATAATAAGTAGAGAAAGTAAAGGGAGAAAATAGCGCTTGAAGTTTAGGAAGTGATTGCTGGGCGGAATATGCGAAAGTCCCAGGGGGTCCCATGATTTTGGTACAGTCAAAAGAAAATCCAAAAGCTTACCGACTAGGAGGTAATGGCTTCTTGCGTGCTTTGCTTCTTGCTACAGGATCAAAGGCTTTGATTTCGTCTTCTGCTAGGGAAGAAGATCGAGAGAAGCTTGAGTTTGTGTCGAGATCATCTGTGATAGTTTCGGGCAGGGCGGCAGATGACACATTGCGACGGCATGATGGCGTCCGGGAGCTGGGTATAAATACAAGGGCTCTGGGGAGCACCCTGGAAAATTGCATTGACGGTTCGCAGAGAGCCATTGGTGCCGTGTTGGTTGTGAATTGCTCCCCGTGATTCGGAGTTCGCGATATCGAAAGATTTGCGGTCGACAGAATTTACTGTTGGCCCTTACGGCCGTTGCGGTTAGCGATCCCACTAGATCACGTGACCCACCACTATAATATGTTCCTGTAGATAGATCTATCAATACAACCTTCAACTATCCTACAGGTTATAGCCTGGATGGCATGTTTTTCTTTTTAGAATGTTGAACCAACATTTTTGACATGAATAGTTCATCTTTTTTGAAAAGACTCTTACTCTTTATTAGAGATATTTCATTTTCTCTGAATCTGTCAGTCAGTGAATTTATATACTTTATTTTTTTTAAGAAAGCATGTTCTTCATTGTGAAGAATATCACTTTTTATCTTTTTTTTTTACACATCTAGAAGAAGCAGAGTCATCTTAATATAAGTAATACATCTGTTACTTCAGAGTTCAGCTCAAGACTCAGAATCACATACTTTACTAGACAACTCATTGATAGAATAATTACTTATTATAAGAAAGCTTCTGACTTGTAAGATGAGACTAAGATTAGTTTTCATCAGAGTATGAAATTTAATAATGAGATAATGAAGAAACTTCAGAATAAAGAAAAGCAGAGTTAATTTTAATATTCATCTACAGAATCTGTTCATTTCAATTTATTAAATTCTTCATTATTTCTCATCTCTGAAATGCTGACTTTTAATGATGATCTGAATCAATCTATCTATTACACTGCAGGCAATCTTATGAATCTTATACAGATAATACTATAGAATCAGATAACTGTAGCTGAAACTACTCAACATCTCACTACATCTGTATAAAGAGATACTATGAGAGATGAGTTACAGAAATATCAGAAGAAAGTTAAATATACACTAGATATTAAATCAGTGATTATATTTAATAGCTCTAATTATAAAGTCTGATATATTAATATATTAACTGATGTGAAAGTTATTGATGAAACTAACATTCTATTAAAAACTTAATGAGAATTCTCTTTTATACATTATATCAATTCTGAGAAGTGAAGAATTTATTTCAAGTCTCTATATAGATGTATACTATTAAGTCTTGTTGAAAATGTTTGAATTACTATTAAAATCTTAGAAACTGATAATACTACAACTCTGTGAGATAAGATCAATATTAAATATATAATATCACTGATAGAAGAATAAGTTAATATCTTTAAGAAATTGATAAAATTATAAGTTAAGAAGAATGATTATCTTACTTTTCAGAGATATTTTTACTATCTTATTATCTGTTATAAGAAGCTCTGTCAGAGTACTGAGAATGTATATCATAATCTTTTTCTCAACAATTTACAAGATTATCAAAGACTGTTTATCAAGACATATTTGAATGAGTTTTTCTTCACTGATCAGAGACTCATTATTAATATTAATATTAATAATTTGATGAAGTAACTGATCAATCATATATTCAAGAAGATTATCACTGAGTGAAAAAAGCAGTCTCAGACTGATTCTGTGACTGTGAAAAAGAACAAAGATAAGAATAAAGATGAGAATAAAAGCACATCTGTATAAAAGTGCACTCACTGCAGAAGATATAAATATACTGTTGATAGATGTTTCATCTTACACTCTGATAAAAAGAAAAAGAAGGATGACAAGAAGAATGATAAGAAGAAAGAGAAGAAGAATGACTTGATAAGTTCTCAATCAGCAGTAAATACAGTAATTACAAAGATTGAGTTCTACTTCTTCTTCACAGTTACTGAAAAATCATTCTCTAGATCTTGATATTTAAACACATGTGTAAGTCTGAATATGACAGATGAGCTTCATTCTTTTTTAAATATCAAATCTTTTAATAATAATATCTCTGTTAATTCTGCAACTGAGAGAACTGAGTTTGTTAAGAAAATTGAGACTGTTATTTTAAAGATTGAGAGTGATAATATTAACTTGCAGAATGTTCACTATATTTCTAATATTACAGTTAATCTGCTCTTATTTATAAAGCTTAAAAATCAGAGATTCTGATTTATATTATCTTTCACTATTTTCTCATTTTTCATTTACAGAGCTCTGAATGATGTTATTTTTCATGCAGTTCAGACTGCTCAGAACAATATATATAAGATCAATGAATAAGAGTTCAATGAGAATTTTAATTATCTGAACAAGACAGTCAAGTATATTGTGATGTTATATAAGTATAATTTTAACTGAAAAGTTAATCTTTCTGTGGCGTGCTTCCGCCCCCTATTCAAGTCAATTCTCTATTCAGCTCTAGCTTCCACTTCATCCCTTGCTGTTTTCTGAAGCTTTCACTTCTATCTTCTCCCTCTGTTCTTTCCTTCATATGTGATCACTTCTTCTATGAGAGCTTTCACTCCTTCTCTACAGAGCCTTCATTCTTTTCTTCATATGTAATCACTTCTTCTATGAGAGCATTCACTCCTTCTCTACAGAGCCTCTGTTCTTCTCTTCATAGACAATCACCCCTTCTACAAGAGCTAATCTCTATAGAACAATTACTGTATATATAAGAGTGTACACTCATCTCCCATCTTTAAGAGAATAAGACAAGTTTTTACCCTTATATCTGACTCTATGTAGCAGTGTACACTACAATTTGGTAGCATGTCTTGTTAAGAATCAAGTTCTTCTAGCCTCTTTAACTTCTGCTCTGTTCTTGATATATATAGCACTAGTGATTGAACTGGGCTGCAGATGCTGAGAATTGACTAGCTGATAATCAGTCTAATTAGTTACTCTATCTTCTTTCAACACTGCAGCTAGTGATTGGTCTGGCCTGCAGTCATTTGAATCTACTCTATTTAATACTACAGCTGGTGATAGATCTGACTGATGATTATTTGAGCATCTTTCACTTCAGAACATCATAGCACTAGTGATTGGTCTAGAACATGATCACAGTCACAGTAAACTCATCTTCACACTCTTATACAACTTCATCAGCTTCATCATAATAATGAAGCAGAACAGATGAATCACTCAGAGCAGCTCTCATCAGTCACTCTCTTTCACTGAATCAGACAAGCTTATCAGCAGAATCAAATGACTCATCTGAGAATTCACTGATGAACCTGACTCAGAACAAACTTACTCACAAGCAATGACTGAAAAGCATGCTATTATGATTGCAGAAGTCTGGCAGAACACAGACAGACAGTATAAGAGTGTCAAAAGCCAAGTGACACTGTATGATCATATCAAAGCAGAAGGTATTCTTGTGAGTGTATCAGTCAGATGTTACAACAACATAAAAACAGTTCTTAACTTTACTTCAGTAGCAGAATGAAAGAATGTCATTGATCTCTGATTACAGGCCTTTCACACAGACATCACAAAGAATACTAAGAAGAGAGGTTCAATAGTCTCAAGCTTTCATGAATTCAATCACCAGAACTGTGCTCCTTCTGATGAAGCAGCAATACTAGATATAATCAAGAAGTTAGAACAGCTAGAAGCCTGACTGGCCTGATAAGAGAGTGAGCTCAATGAACATGAACATCAGCTTGATCAGTGAAAGAAGCAGTTGAATGAGTGTATCACTCTCATTGACAAATGTGTTGACAAACTTCAAGAGAATCTCAAACAATTGACAGACAGAAGAAGCAGGTTGATGAAAGCATGAAATAGCTTTCATACTGAGGAAGCCGCGCTCACTGCTCAAAGACAGGAGCTGAATCATCATCAGCAGACAGACTGTTCAGCCCAGATTGACAGAACAGATATCAGAGCTGACAATTCTCTCAATGAGTCTGCACAGCAATTAGATGCCTTCTTCAAGAAAGGCTTCAAATCATCTCCTAGAACCTGATAAACACTGACAATTTCACAGAGACTGTGCAGTGCTGAAGGCAGAACACACTGTCATAATCTAACAAGAGACAGGATTAATTTCCTCAGAGAAGCTGACACTGTGTGTTTTACTTATGACTCAGAGGGAAACTGAATGCACAGGAATCAGATACTCATTCACAACAATCTTGATTTTTCACTTGATAGTGAACTCTGTTCATCTGTATGAAGTGATAATAGGCCAGCGAGATTACAGGCTGATGACATCATGCTATTCAACTCAGTGAAAATGAACATAATGATGTTTGTCAGTTGCTTGAAATTCATTGTCACATAGAAGAGAGATGATGTGATTCTTCACATATTTCTTCTGTATCTGAAGAGTCAGACATTGGAATGGCATAACAGTCTGTCTATTGAAATGAGAAAGGATATGAACACCTTCCTCTCTACCACTGTCAATGAGTTAAAACACGAGTTCCAGCTATCAGAAGAAGAAGCTTGAATGAAAGCTCAGACTCTGCATTTTTTCTTTGAGAAGTTAAACAAACTGTTTCTGGCATTATACATCTCATAGAAGATTAACTTACTGCAAGCCATCACAATCTCTGACCCTGTTATGATAAAGAGGCTCTTGTGAGAGAGTTTAGAGTTCAATCTTTTCTTAATCACACTGCTCATTTCTGCTGAACAATTGAATGACTTTCAACAATGAATTAGAGACAATGAGTCAGCTGCTCGACACACCTGAACTGATTGAAAGACTCAATTCACTGACTACATGCATAGTTCCAGACATTTTGAACAGAATAATGATCACTGTCTGTATCACATCTCTCTGTTCAAGCAGACAGAAGCTACAAAGTCATCTGTGTCTACTGCAGAGACAGCAGTGATTCTCATGAGTGCTCTCACAATGAGTAAGTTGCTGATTCAGTGTACAATAGAAGGAGGAAGACTGCTGATGCTCACAGCAGAGTGCTACATCTGCGGAGGCTCTCATTATGCCAACTGCTGCCTCAAAAAAGAGAAGAACAGCAATTGTCTGACAAATCAAGTCAAACTGAAGAGTACTGAGAAAGATGATGATAAGCTGCTGAATCTAGATCTCAGTCTAGAATCTAGACTCTAGATTCTGACAGTGAGTCAGAAAAATAACCAGTGAGACAGGCACTGAGAGGCTCACCTCATCTACAGACATTTTCTCAGATGATTATTGAAACATCTTTAATGCTGATATATATGCAGTTGCGGCGTGTGATATCTCTATAAGTGATCAAGAATACATTAGCAGACTACAGTATTTGTCTTACACCTTTCTCATCATTCTCATCATTACACTACAAGGCGATCTCTCTGTTTGCATGAATACAGATGTAGGTATATTACTTATCAATGCAACAATAGCAAACCTATTCTTTCTCCATTGTTGATCAACCCCTATGCTGTATGATCAACATGTGAATATTTGAGAAGTTGGCTTGAAAGCTGATGAATCAAACCTATTCATAATAACAGGCCTTATCTTGAGAGTGGATGACAATTCTCTTTTCATTGTTGAAGACAAATTTCACTTAGTGTGATATCTTGAATGCAATATAATCATAGCTAATGATGTATTATCATCAGTGAAAGCAACTATCAATGTTCATAGCAAACTTGTTACATTTCACAGAAGATATTCTATAAATGTCAAGATCATCAGAGGTGCTATCCGCGCAGATAGACACCTGTCAAACCCACAGCTGCCTCAGCAGTGAAAGAAGATTGTCATTTATGCTGTCAATACTGACATCATTCATCATTCTGACTGAGAAGACTCTCTGTTTCCTACCTTGTACATTGAATTACATTTGATGAATGTGGAAGACCAGAATAATTCACTTCAAATTCCCACAGCAGACACTCTCATCAAGCAGATTTAAGTGAACATATCAGATCACTGAGTAGCAGAAGATCAAGCAGTCATTCAAGCAATCATTAATCAACATCACAAACTATTTAGCTCCAGCCTAGGCTTATTTTCAGACAATGTTAAGATGCCACTGCAGTTCATTGATGAGAGCAACTTTTCCAGCCTGAAACAGAGATTCTATTCTCTGTCTCAAAGAGATTGCAAAGTCACTGACCAGATCCTGAACTCACTTCTGTAAGATAGAAGAATTGAATGTGTTTTCCTTAGAGACAGAAACCTCATTGCTTCGCCCACCTTTGTGATCTGGCTTAGAGAGAAGCTGAGAGTGATGATTGATTTGTGAAAAGTAAACACATACTTACTCCTCAATGCATACTCTCTACTGACATAACAAGATATGTTGCAATCACTCAGTGATTCTACAGTATTCTTATTCATGAATATTCATCAAGGCTTCTTTCAACAAGCAATTGAACAGAGTAATCATTTCAAAACCATGTTTATGACCCTGCACTGAGATCTTGAACATTTTACAGTTGTCATAATGAGGTTGACAATCTCATCTGAGTTCTTTCAACAGTGTATGAAGGAGATTCTAGCGAAATTTCTATAGCAATTTGCATTAGTTTATGTAGACAATATCATCATCTTCTCTCACTCACTGAATGAACATCTTCATCATATGCAGCAAGTCTTCACAGCTCTCAAGATGTCTGAAGTAATAATGTTATTAACTAAATGTCATTTCACATATCTCTCAGTGTGTTTACTGAGTCATCATGTCAGCTGACTAGACATATCTACTTAAGAAGAGAAAGTAGCTGCTATTGCTAATCTAGCCTTCTCTATAACACTCAGAGAACTAGAAGGAATTGTCAGCCTCTTCAATTATTATCACAATTTTGTCAGTTTTTATGCAGATCAGATGAAAGCATTAGAGACTCTCAAGACTAAGTTACTGTATAATAGTTCAAAAACAGGCCAGAAAAGAGCATCATATGCAGCTAAGACTAAGTTGATGAGATTTGAGAACTCACTGCAGTTCCATGCTCTGCTCGCGGAAGCCAGACATTCATTTGACATGGTAAAGCAAGCCTTGATGAATGCCCTCACCTGAGCATATTCTGACTTTAAACATCTCTTCATATTGTACATGGATGTCAGTAAGCAAAGAGATATCAGAGTAGTTCTACACCAAGTTGAAATGAATAACATTGAAAGACCTGTTCTATTTCTCTCTCACTGATTAAGTGCAGCTGAAAAGCACTACTGAGCAACTGAATTGAAGTGTCTTAAACTCATATGAGCCCTGTGGAAATTACTGCAGTATTTAGATGATGAGTTTACAGTTATCATGAATCATATTACTCTTGTGTTCACTTTTCAGTCACTGACAATAGGTCATCATAGCAACTGACTGACAAATTGAGTCTTAGTTCTAAGCTCATATCTTTCACAGATGACAATTCACTATCATAAGAATGCTGCACATGCTAATGCTGACATTCTATTCAGATTGCACTGTCTAGATAATGATTCAGAAGAGATTCTCTCTGAAGAGCAGAAAAAAATCTGTCAGATCATCATCAATCAGGCAGATGAACTGATGACAGACACATCTTCAGTGAAGATATGTATGATTTCAACTACAGTGATAGAGCTTACTGACAAATTCAAAAAGCAACTACACTGAGATATTCTCTGTGACCCGGCATTGAGAAAGGTCTTTCACAAGGCCAGTCAGAAAGAGTGATACCAGTCATTTACAGTGCAAGACAGGCTATTATTCTTTGAAGAATCACATCTCTGTATTCTCAAATTGCTGATGTGAGATGTCATCTGTATGTGTCACAACATGGCAGGTCACCCTGATCTTCATCAAATGAAAAACCTTATTCACCAGTTCTTCTTCCTTCCCCATGCCTGAAAGAGAATCCTGGACCATCTATCACAATGCCTCAATTATTAACTAGTCAAATCACTGAATCACTCACCAGGGGGCAAATTACATCTCATCTCACTCTCAAAACAGCTGTTTGAAGTTCTTTCAATTGATTTTATTACAGGATTATCTGTGAGTAACAATCACAACACTATATTAACAGTCACAGATAAATTTTTGAAAGCAGTAATTCTAATTACAGAACAGAAACAATGAGATGCTTCATAATGAGCAGAAGACTTCTATAAGAAGATGATCTGCTGCTGACAGCTCTCACTGGTGATTATTTCAGATAGAGATTTCAAATTTACATCATAATTTTAAAAGTCAGTTCTTCAACTCATGAGAATTAAGGCATGAATGACAACTGTCTACAATTCTCACTCAAACAGTCAAAGCAAGTAAATCAATCTCACAGTTGAAGTCACATTGTGAACACTTCTTATAGATGAATATGAAGCAAATTGAACTGCTCTGCTTAAACAAGTGAAAAGAGTGTTGAACTCAGTAGCTGCACAGCCAGCAATGATCTCTCTCTTTGAATTGCTCACAGGTGTAAAGTCTAGATGACTGTTATTAAACAATGAGAAAGCTCTGCTAGATGTAGCTGAGTTCATCACTGCATAAGATGCAGTGCAGCAAGACATTCTTGACTCATACACTCTGGCAAAAGCTAGAATGACTGAGTTCTTTGACTGATTTCATTCTCAATCAACTATTCAGATTGATGATTGAGTCTTCTTGAACCTCACTCAAAAAGCTCAAAAGAGCTACACATTAAAAGAGACATTCAAGCTATCACTCTTATGAGTAGGCCTATTCCACATTCTCCAGAAAGTATCAGATACTGCATTTCAATTGAAACTGTCAGCTGGTTGACAAATGTACTCAGTAATCTCCATCATTCACCTGAAAAAGACTGTGTTAACAGAAGTGAATATGAAGCACTCATCATCAGAATCAGTACTTGTTGATGATTAGTCACAATTTGAAGTTGAAAACATCATAAGAAAGCACACAGAGAATGGCAAGACTTATCTTCAGATTAAGTGAAAGAGATATGAAGACCTGATCTGAAAGCCTCTTGAAGTCATTGCATAAGACATCTCACACCTGGTCAAGGCCTTCATGATCAAGAAGCCTCGCGGTCGGCTGAGTAAATGATAGAAAGAAAAGTAAAATAGAGACAGAGTGAAAGAAAGAAAGGAAATATATTACAATCTAATTTTAGCTATTGAATGAGAAAATAAAGAAAACAAGAAAATCATCATCTTCTGCTCTTTTCATCATTTCATCTCACCTCTTCTTATCAATCATCTTCAAGCTCTTCCTGCAGCTTGACCTCCTGCTCAGCAAGACATGTGTCTCAAAATGCAACATTCACTGACAATCTCTTATTCACAAGATCACTGAAACACACCCTGCTGAGCAACTTAAAGAAATGATTATTGGTCACAGTATTCCCTGCAGCTGAAACCACATTGATGAACTCAGCTATCTTATCCAGTTCCTTTCACACGGCCTGAACAGCATTTAGATTATACTTGTCAAGATTAGACAACTGCCTCAGCACCTTCAGATCTTGAGCTCTACAATTGATCATACAGTCTTCAGAAGACAGAATCAACAACTGTTGCACACCACTCATCTTGACCTTGTTGACCACCTTAGCAGGGGTTGAACAGCTTGTCTTTGTCTCATTACTCACCTTCACAGGTGTTGAGATGTCTCACTCACTGATTTGAACATGTTTCAAGAGTTTCAGTGCAATCAGATCTAACACCTTACACTTGAAAGACATAGGCATTTTCTTCATTGAAACTATAGTTGAATTGTCCTCCTTTCTTGTATCACTGATCTCAATGATGTTATCAACATCTGTCTCCTCAGCTGCAGCCTTTTCAAATCCAGACACACTTTCTTTAAACAGCAAGTTATTCATGTTTCACCTGAGTTCATACCAGCTACAGCAATTTAAAGAGCAGCAGGATCTCTTATTTTCTCACTGACAGTTGGTACAAGCATCATGCCCTTGCTGCATCTGTTTGTCATCTGCAGAGACAATCACACATTTCTCAAATCACTTCTGACTCTTCACATAACACTGACATGACATAGAAGCTAATTCTCCATGAGTCTGCAGAATAATAATATTCTGATTAGCAGAACTCTTAGAATTGATGATCTGTGAAGTGATTAGTTCATCATTATTCATTCATCAGTGTAACTTTCACTTAACAGATAACTATCTCAAATCTTTAATCAATTGCTGACTGAATAAAATGAAAAATTCATGATTGACAAATGACATCTTCTCACTATGTCTCATGAGTCTTTCAATGATCAAGACAGCATCTGCAAGCCTCTTCACAGTCAGATTCTGCATGATTGACATGCTCAGGTGAGCAAGCTTGTCATCCTGCTGAAAGTGCAAGTCAGTCTTGTCATCATGATGCAGGTGTCTCATACATGCTGTGTCATACAGTCAAGGCATCTGATCACTCTTGACATTCTTCTTCCATCTCAACTTCTTCAAAATATTGTCACTCAGGGTCCCATGTTGCTTTCAACTAGCTCTTCAGCACTTCTTATTCTCTTCTGTCAGTGACAGTTCTTCAGCATCTGTATCTGCTCATTCAGCTTCCACTTTCAGTTCTACTTACAGCTCTTCATCATCAGCTGCTCCTGCAGCAGCCTTCTGACTCCCTCTCTTCTCATTTATCTCAACATCTTCTTCTGAAAACTGGCGTGTGAACAGTCACAACTTTTTCAAATGAGCAAACAGTGTTATAAGCTTTCATATCACAGTCTTAGACTCTTCTTGACTCTTCAAGCTTCTGCTATACAATTCATCTGTTGACTCTTCTGCAGCAGCATCATGCAGCCTAGCTGAGCAATGATGAGACATCACTGCCTTTTCTTTATCTTGATCTTTGATCACTTCATACATGAAAAGATAAGTTAATAGTGTTGAAAGCTCATCTGTTCAGAATTCTAACTCTTCATCTTTATTATTTTCTTTCACCTCATTCTCACCTGTTCTCTCTTCATCAGTCTTCTCACCCGCCTTCTCTTCTCTATCACTCATATGAAGAAGGGCATCACACTCCTTCTGACTTAACAACTGAAACAATTTCTCTAAGATCAAGGCCTTTTTCACCATGCTCACTGCGCCTGTCTTCACGACTGTTAACTTCTTCTTGAGACTCATCATTTCTGTGATCTAATCTTCCATATGTTGTGATTTTCACTAATTCCGCTATGTTAAATTTTAGTGAGATGTGTGAGAAATAAGAGAAGAATAAGGAGAAAGTGATTGTAATATATATATTGATGCAATCATTCATCTATATCAATCTCTATCACTCACAGAACCTTCTTCTCATCATAATGAAACTTTCATCCTCATCTATCTCATCAAAGAACCCTTTCTCATTCAAGCTTCTTATAATTTCTTTACAATCTCTTTCTTTTCTTACAGCTGTTTTTAAATTAAAGAACTTCTGTCTCTTTCTTATCATTTCTTTTCAAGTCATTCTTACATCTTTTGCCCTTTGTAGAGATAAACAATTCTTACATCTGATCACTCTTTATATGAATAAGTGATTCTATCACTCAGTCTCCTCTTTTCTATGATATCTGTAGTATATGTAAACAGACTAGCACTTCTGAATAATATTCACCTCTTTGGGCCTAGCGCCCGTGATACTCACTATCTTTTTTCAACATCATTTTTTTCTTCTCTGCAAATGCATTCTTTCAGATAGAGGGACTGTGACATACTTTCACCCCCTATTTAAGTCAATTCTCTATTCAGCTCTAGCTTCTGCTTCATCTCTTGCTGTTTCCTGAAGCTTCTGCTCCTACCTTCTCCCTCTGCCCTTCTCTTCATATGTGATCACTTCTTCTATGAGAGCTTTCACTTCTTCTCTACAGAGCCTTCATTCTTTCCTTTATATGCAATCACTTCTTCTATGAGAGCATCCGCTCCTTCTCTACAGAGCCTCTATTCTTTCCTTCATAGATGATCACCCCTTCTACAAGAGCTAATCTCTATAGAACAATCACTGTATATATAAGGGTGTACACTCATCTCCCATCTTTAAGAGAATAAGACAAGTTTTTACCCTTATATCTGATCCTACGTAGCGGCGTACGCTACACTTTCTGTGACTGCTGTCACTACTGTTAATAACATTGATTCTACAGTCTCAAATACAGGTCTCAAGAATACAAGAATATCAAAGACTCTTTTGAACTGACACTGTGATCTCAGTTACATTCATACTGATGCTATAATTGCTATAATCAAGGATTTTTATACTGAAGTCACAATTAAAGACTCTAAGACTAAGTTCTTTTATGAGAAATGTGTCAAAGCAGATATGATATGAGATTATTTGAAAACACTGATGCCTAGATCTATTCAACTCATTGAGAAGATTCATATTAATCTTGCAGATAACAGATGTATATTGAAAGACCTCTCTGATCATCTCTTAGAGTCTCACTAGAGAATTAAATACTGAATACTCATCATCTGTGATGCAACTCACTATCATTGAGTATATTTTTTAAAGTTCAAGAATGAGGCTGTTCAATACTTTGAGTTGTGACTCAGATTTATAAGTAATCTCAGATATACAGTCTCTGCTTTTCTACAGACTGATATTGATGATGTTTTCTAATTCACATATATACACACAGTTATGAATTCATATGATATTAAATGAGAATCAACAGTATCACATTCATCACATCAGAATGATGTTTCTGAATGTAAAATCTACACTATTATAAGACAGATTAAAGCTGCTCTTTTAAAGAATAATCTCTCTAAGAAGTTCTGAGCAGATGTTCTAGAGACAGTGATTATAATAATCAATAATACTTTCATATCTACAGTTCTTTACAACTCAAAATTTTGACCCTCTACTGCAGAGATTTCTGTGATTTCAAGTTTATATAAGATTTCTTGATGTGTACTTACAAATATCCCACTGAATGTAAGGCATTTTTGCTGATTAAGTGCAGAGATTTTTATTCACTTACATGAATTTCAGTAGTCTGTGAATAAGCTTTCTTCATATACTGATTTCTATTATATCATTAAATTCAGTGACATATTAATATATCATCTATAACATTCTGAATCTGATAAGATTATTGTCAGTAGTGATATGAGATTCTCAATCACTGAAAAACTGATTGTCATATCTGTGATATTCATTAATAATGCTGATGAACTGAAACTGAAACTGAAACCTGATATTCATCTGATTGATAATGAAGATGCTTCTGATATTGATGATCTGAATTTCACATAATTGTGACCTGTGAAATTGCTGACTACTTACACTTTAAGTCTTATTACAGGCAATCTTCTGAAGTTCTACAAGAATGTCATATCTTAATTAGAGAGAGTAGAAGATTATTGAAAGAAGTTTATATAATATAAGATTACTGATCTGAAGAGATATAATATATGAAGTTTGATCTCTAGATCTGATGTTCTGAGAGATAAACTGATTGCTTCAGACTGTTAAGTGTTTCTTGAGAAAGATAAATTCACAGATCTGAATACTAATTCTGATAGTATTCTTAGAAAATCACATTGAGTGATTTATAATAACTGACTTAAGAAGAGTTCTAGAGAAGAGATCTATACTTCTGTCATCACTGATACTGTCAATTGTATTCTTTTTATAATAGCAGCACTACATGATTGAATACTCTGTCAGATAAATATAGTGATAATATATCTTTATAAGTATCTTACTAAGAAGATCTATATAAGATAACTCACTGAATTTGAGACAGATTCACTGAAAACACTTATCTGCACAGTTGAGAGTAGTCTATACAGTCTGAACTCTGCAGTGAAGATCTGATATAATTACTTAACAGCTCTGTTAAGTAATCTTGAATTTACAGTCAGTATTCATAATTCAGCACTCTGATATCATATATTCAGATATCACCTCTATATGACAATCTACATTGATAATCTCAATATCATATTTGAAGCTTCTGAGAATGCTGATTGACTAGTAAGTATACTCAGTGAGAAATTAAAAGTCAAGAATCTATACCAGTTAATCAAGTATTTAGATATGAAGATCAATTATTCAGATAAGAGAATTAATTTAATACATTATCAATATATTAAATGTCTTATTAAAGATTTCTATCTTGATAATACAGCTATTATCAGAATACTAATGAAGAATGAATTTCATATTGATGATTTCTCTATATCTGAAAAAGAGACTGATTTCATAATTCAGAAATATCAATATAATATGAATTACTTATAATATCTTACAGTTAAAATACATTCTGATATCACTTATACTATTTCACTACTCACTTAATAAAACATTGATTTAACATCTCAATATTGAAAGACTCTATTATATATTATATATTATTTGAAAGAGATTATAAATCTGAGCATTTTCTACAGATACAGTCTGTATAAGAGGTCTGTTTCTTTCATTTCTACTGATCTTTTCATTATCTCTGATTTTCTCAATGATTTCTATCTACTCTTCAGCTACTCAGATTCTGATTGAGTCAGTCTCTTAAATAATGATAGAAAATCAACATTCAGCTACATTTTTAAGCTCACAGATAGTCTGATTTCATGATATTTAATAAAGCAATCTTGTGTATCTCTGAGTTTCAATGAGACTGAATATATGACTCTTAGTGAGATGATTCATGAAGTAACATGAATTCAGAATCTTATAATTAAGCTCAGCTTCATTACTACATCTTTAATACAGATTCTCACTGATAATAAGAGTATCATAGATCTTATAAAGATGACAGTCATTACAGTCTGAAGTAAATATATTGATATACATTTTCATTTTTCATATTGACAGTTGAATCAGAGAATCATTGATTTAGAATACATTCTCACTGCTCAGATAACAGTGAATGAACTTACTAAATCTCTAGACAATGTGATATTTGCATGATTCATGATTTTGCTAGGTCTTACAGGCACAAAAGTTGGGAATGTTTAATTTTACATTTGTATTTGGTTTTGACAGACCATCTTGGTGGTTTGGGTGTTTTTGTATGTGATTCTTGTTATCTCGAGGGGGGGTGTTGGCCCTTACGGCCGTTGCGGTTAGCGATCCCACTAGATCACGTGACCCACCACTATAATATGTTCCTGTAGATAGATCTATCAATACAACCTTCAACTATCCTACATTTACCTAGGTAGCCCAAGGATATCACGTGGTTAGTTTAGTTAATGATGAATAAGCCGCCCCCCGTCCGCCCAAAAAGGGAAAGCGCAGTTTCCTTTGCCCGCATTCATCAGTCGCAGGCAGCGACTATAACTTGTCATATCACAAACATTCAGAAATACTTCATTATAGATTGCGATGTTATATAGTTTGAGCTCCCTGGATATTGTTCTGGTTATTGTCCTGCTTCATCCATCATTACCGGTCGATATCACAATCTTGATAGTTCTAGATCTATAAACGAACCCACCTTCCTGGAGAGGGCGTCAGCTGCGCTCTTTGGACCACGAGACAGCATCCCTCAACGTCAGACATGTATGATTCTTGCGCTTGTGGCACAATTAACTATGCAGGCTGGTGATATTGTGGCTCCTGCTGATGCATTCATTTCCTTGGAACTAGGCGGCAAGTTTAATTTCTCAGCGCGGCTCATTTTAAAGTTATGCCATGATATAAAAGTCTTGCATACATTTTAAGTTCTGTTAAAAAACGTCAATAGTCATTACCAATGTATAAAGTGTGATTGCGACTAGATCAGTCAACATGAGTGGGATTCAGAGATTTCTCTCTAAAAGAGAGAGGCGAAGCAAATCGAGGAGTGCATCACCATCGAAATGGCGAAGGATGCTGGATTCCGGTAATGTGAGTTGTACGCATGGTTTCGGGTTCCTATGGCTCTGAGCGACTTATATATCAGAAATGACGCTGAATCTTTCCTCTGAAGGATCCCGCCCCTAAATCACCCTCCCTTACACATTTAACTCTGTTCTCATCGGAGAAATCGAAACATGACCAGGGTGTTAAAATCGAGGAAGAAGACAACAAGGTTAGCACTGAGCTGCCCTCATTGTTTACTATTTTCCTAATTTGTATATTAGATCAAAGAGATACAACGGAGACTGTCGAACCTAGGAGTTGCCACCCTTGGAGAACCGCAAATACGATATGCGCTCCGGTCTAAAATCGCTTGTGGTGAGGTGAACGAAGCATACGACCTGCTCATTCTTCTTGATGATTCACTCCATGGCATCCTAAGATTTTATAATCCTTCTATTAAGTTGCTAGGTGCGGAAAATCGAAATGGCGTCACTTGCTATCTGGACGCCCTGCTCTTCGCGATGTTTGCTCGCTTGGACTGTTTTGAGGCTATCCTATACAACTCGTTCGATGATGAACCTCGACGGAATCTGTCCGTTCTTTTAAGGTTATGGGTAAATCTGTTAAGATCTGGGAAACTGATTACGACAGACTTCGTAGGTATTCTCTTTCAAATCTGCCGTTTCACGAAAACCTGCCTTGTGTTACCGCCGTTAGAAGACACTGACATGGACATTTAACAGACGAAGCAAGTACAAGATGCGCTAGCACAGTGTGGGTGGAACGCTGCTGCCCTTCCGCAGCAGCAAGATGTGTCCGAGGCATTCACATTCATCACTGAGAAGCTCAATCTCCCCCTGCTCACTTTAAAAATGGATATCTTTCATACAGGGAAAGAAGAGGCAGGTGATGACCACAAGTTTATAAATGAGCGGCTACTGGAGGTCGCAATCCCTTCTGAAACAGTTGACGGCAAGCCCATAACCTTAGAAGACTGCCTTGAAATGTACTTCAACAACCGAATTGACGTCAAGAGGTATCTAGAACGTAGAGATACAGGGATGTCGGTAAACTCAATAGATTCTATGGCGAAGGGATCGTTTGTCCATGTCGAAACAACTGACTTGGGCACATCGTCTCAAACCGCATCTCCTATTTCAGTGTCGTCTTTCTTCTCAAAATCCACGCAAGTAACCGATTCCCCTTCTCCCCTACACGAAAACCCCCCTCCAACGCGCCCAAATTGGCGCTTTCGCTCAACCAGCATAATCGAGGAACGATTCATTCCTGAGGATAGTCTCAAGGAAAATGAAGGCTCAATTAATCGAGTAACGCCGAATAAAGCCCGGAAAGGGAGTATTCGCAAAGAGGTCATGATGCCTGCTTGGCAGATATTCAGCCTGATACGTAAGTTACCTCGCGGGTAATCGCGGAATGTTTCTGATCAATTGAATAGCTTGGTACACCGATAGCACACTAAGCGACGCACAATCTGCAATTCATTTCTCCTCCCGAAGGCCTATTCTCGGAATATGCTTAAAGCGTTACTCTGTCCTTCCCAATGGAAATGCGGTGCGTCGAGATACATTCGTTGATATCCCGATCGAAATTGGACTTCCACATTTCATTCAGGATGATGAAATGGGAAACGAAGGGCCATTATACGGGAATTTCAAACTTTCGCTACAGGCTGTTATTTGCCATCGCGGGAACTCCGTTGAGTCTGGTCATTATATAGCCCTAGTGAGAGGTACCCCGATTAATGACCCCTACAAGCCGTCGGAATACTGTCGTCACTGGATGCGTTTCGACGATTTGGCCCAAGAAAGAATCACCCTTGTCGATATAGAAAAGGCGTTGGTTGACGAGTCCCCTTATCTTCTTTTCTTCCAAATATTGCCTATCGACAGTGACTCTGAAGCAGCATCGGGCAGGCGGCTATCATCTTCCAAAGGGGAGGAAAAGCTGTCTCGAAAACTATTTTATAATACAAACCCCGACGTGACAATCTCCGCACCACCTCCCGTGAATGATGCTTCTGAGATGGAATCACATGGTGCCCTTGGGAATTACAACCCCAATCATCAGTTTAAATCCTTTGGCGTGCCATCTAAAAACCCACAGGACCCTCTCCCTGCGAAAACAAAGCATGAACCAAATGTTGGTGACATCGTCAAGTCGACTTCGACCTCCAGGCCTACATCCGCAAAAGCCCATCGTTTAATTAGCCCGGGGAGGCCGTTAGAAGAAGGAGTCGATGCGCACGTTATTCATGCATCAACGGGAAATGGTGCGGCAATTACCGTTGAACCTCTCTCCGACGGAGATTTCGAAGGGAGCAATACCAGCGACTCCAGGGGTAGAAAAAGAGAAAAGGCTAAGCATGCAAAGCTATCCAAGGAAAAGATGGAGAACACGGCGAAGCAGCGAGGCCATCATACTCTAAAGAAAGGCCAAAATCCCGAACGAGAATGTATAATTATGTGAACGTAACTGTAGGCTGTTTGGAATATTTCTTTTGGTTGCATGATGATATTACCCCAAACTACCACTGGTTTGTAATGACCCGTTATGCCTGTTCCATCGTCCATGCTTGTTTTTATTGTTACCATTACTTGCATATGGCTTCCCTGTCTCTTTCATAGATGGTTATTCCTTCTAGAATTATGCCCGGCATAGGTATTTAACTACAGCGGAAACACTACCCCTATGAGGGTGTAATTTTATATATTATTTATTCAATTCAGTGGCTGTCGACTTCTAAGTTCCAGTTAAGGTTTGCCGGACTGTGTTTATGTAATCACTAGCCATCCAATGACGTTGGGGCGGTGTCTTGGCGCCATCTGCATCAAGGCAACCGAGCTCCAGCAAGAAACTTGAAAACGACTACCCTTGATATCACAACTGATATCACAATACGCGACTCGAATCCCGCAATGTTATAACTTTTGCATATTAGCGCATAATGGCGCTGGATGGATCAAGCGGCTATGTTGCTGCCAGCAGCTGGGCAAAGCTTGCTGACACCGCTACGCCTATCTTCAATGTCGAGCGGGTTCAGCTTAAGTTCTCCATAGCCACGGACTTCGTCGCCGCGCAAGTCGCGAACAACGTTCTTGTTCTTGCTTTAGCGTCGGGGAGGATTTTACGGATTGATCTAGATAATGCGGAGGATATCGATGGTAAGATAAGATACCTTTAAATTAGGCGGGCCATCCTTCACAGAAACGAGGGATATAGGACGCTAATCAGACCCCCGAACTTCCTCCACAGATATCGATCTACCGAAAAAGTCCTCAGAGATAGGCTTGATTCGACGCATGTTCCTCGATCCCTCGGCTTCACATCTTATCATCACGACTACTCTTGGCGAAAATTATTACCTCCACACACAGTCGCGACAACCCAAAGCCCTCCCTCGGTTGAAGGGTGTATTGATCGAGAGCATCGCGTGGAATCCTTCCTTACCGACTGCTTCGACCAGAGAGATATTAGTTGGCGCGACAGATGGGAACGTCTATGAGGTTTACATCGAACCTTTATCGGAGTTCTACCGGAGGGACGAAAGATATGTTAATTCCGTGTATAAGATCCCCGCATCGGCGGTGACGGGTATCTGGGTGGGTTCAGTTCCGGGAAAGCAGGATTACAGAAATGTTATACTATCGTCACACGGGAAGATATTATATTTCATGGGACGTGTGGGGAAACATGGCAAAGAAGGCGGTAGCTCAATATATGCAGACCTTTTCCATAAAGAGACCCCCCTGGTTTACGAGGTCACAGTCTTATCCCCGTTGGCGCCTTCGCTCCTTGCAATGCAACCCGATCCTCCAGAAGGTGAATATGGAAACGATGAAGAAACCACCGGGAAACAGTTCGCATGGCTCTCGTCCCAAGGGGTCTTGTACGGCTCAGTTCCGATATCATCGTCATCGCCAGAGCTGGGAGATCGTATTTTTGATAAAGCCAAACTGCTAGCCCGGTCCGTTCTGCCAGCATCCGAGTCTGCCAGAGGGGGCCGAAAATTGATACAGGACCCTATAAAAGGGATGACTTTGACCCAGTGGCATATTTTAACTCTGGTCGAAGGTCGCATCGTGGCAGTCAACCGGCTAAGCGGAGAGATCGTATATGATCAAGCTGTTCTTGAGCCTGGCGAGGGTACTCTTGGTCTAGTGGCAGACCAAAAGAAAAATACATATTGGCTCTTTGCTGGTAAGGAAATCTTTGAGATTGCGGCCAACGATGAAGACAGAGATATATGGAAGGTATTTTTGAAAGAGCAGAAATTCGACGCTGCCCTGCAGTATGCTCGTGGCTCGGCGCAGAAAGACGCTGTTGCTACAGCATCGGGTGACCATCTCGCGAATAAAGGCCAATATCTGGAAGCTGCCGCGGTATGGGGTAAAAGCAGCAAAAGCTTCGAGGAGGTTTGCCTGACATTTTTGAATAAAGGGGAACAGGATGCTCTAAGAAAATACCTACTGACACAAATTTCGACATATAAAAAATCTGCAATAATGCAAAGGGCGATGATTGCAAACTGGCTTGTTGAAGTTTTCATGTCCAAACTCAACTCACTCGATGACACTATTGCAACGAAAGCGGAGTTGGTGGAAGGGACGAATGCGGGGGAATCGAAAGATGCACTCAACGATGTGCGTGAAGAATTTCAGGATTTCGTTAAAAAATATAAAGCAGACCTCGATCCGAAAACTGTGTATGACATCGTGGGCAGTCATGGAAGGGAGGAGGAGCTGCTATATTTTGCGAGTGTGACCAACGACTACAATTTTGTCCTCTCGTACTGGATCCAGCGAGAGAAATGGGGTGAAGCTCTCAATGTGCTTAAAAAGCAGACAAATCCAGACGTTTTCTACAAGTATAGCAGCGTTCTCATGACACACGTTGCTACAGATCTGGTCGATATATTAATGAGACAGATTGATCTCGACCCTCAAAAGCTCATTCCTGCCCTTTTAAGTTACAACAACACCACGAAGGTCCCTCTCAGCCAAAACCAAGCCGTTCGTTATCTGAACTTCATAATTGCCAATCACCCCAACCCATCAGCAGCAGTACACAACACGCTAATTTCCATACATGCGGCACACCCTTCTCCGTCAGAAGCTGCTTTACTAACATACCTCTCCTCTCAACCTTCCTCTCCGCCACCGTATGATGCCGATTTTGCGCTCCGCTTATGCATCCAGCATAACCGTGTCCAGTCATGCGTTCACATCTATACTACGATGTGCCAATATCTGCAAGCTGTGGAGCTTGCTCTAAAGCATAACGACATTGAACTCGCTGCGTATGTTGCAGATCTTCCTGAAGGAAATGACAAACTTCGCAAGAAGCTATGGCTCCTCGTAGCCGAGAAAAAAATCAGGCAACCAGGCACTGGAATCAAAGATGCAATTGAATTTTTACGCCGCTGTGAACTTCTTCGTATAGAAGACCTAATCCCCTTCTTCCCCGATTTTGTCGTCGTCGACGATTTCAAGGACGAGATCTGTACGGCGTTGGAAGACTACTCGCGACACATCGACTCACTGCGGCAAGAAATGGATAATTCAGCCCATACAGCAGAACAGATACGGAAAGAGATTGCGGCACTTGATACCCGATATGCTATTGTTGAGCCCGGGGAGAAATGCTGGATATGCTCCTTACCACTGCTTAGTCGACAGTTTTTCGTCTTCCCGTGCCAACATGCGTTCCACAGCGACTGTCTAGGGAAGAAAGTACTGGACGCGGCGGGGTCCGCGAAGAGGAAGCGCATTCGCGATCTCCAGATCGAAATGAGCAAGGAGATAAATACTGGAGGGAAGAGGGAGAAGGTAATACGTGATTTGGACGGGTTGGTCGCTGAAGCTTGGTGAGTTCTGAAAGTTTACCCTATCTTTTACTCCGTTTCCCTTCATCCTTCATACCCCCTCTGTTTAGCACATTAAATTTTTAATTTCAAAGGACTAACATATTTGTTGGTAAATAGTATTCTTTGTAGCGAATACGCGATCAAGCAAATCGATGAGCCATTCATCAGTGCTACAGATAATCTGGATGAATGGGCGATATGAAGTATTCTAGTCTGCAATACTCAATGATTGATTCCTTTCCTGTCTTTCCTTTATTAACAATTCTTTTACGTAGCTCGCAAACATTCCGCCTTCCCATATCTATATCCATATTCCCATCACTTAACGTGTATATACATCAATCTACACCTTCAAGAAATTACATATCACCTACTCTCTACTGCTTGTCCCCGTTACATGGGTATAACACGCATGGGCTAATGGTACCTACATTTATGCGTCATATCATACAAATATTCCCTTATTGGAGAAGACTAATGGCATGGGATGGAACGAGAAACTCGTCGTAAGGTGGTCAGAACCTGAGAAGGAATCAACGGCTTGGTAGTTAGGAGAGAGAGCCCGAATACCAATGTCAAAGCAGAGAAACGCTTTCCCTAACCGTTTAGTTGCGATGACTGGAACGTACTGATAACGTCTTTCTCTCTCGGGTATAATTCGCATTTTCTTCAAACAAATTCCGCAGACCCGCAGTAATGCGGCTATTGAGCATAGGCGAGCTTGACGGCATTACCATGAAATATTGTTCATTTGAACGAATGACCTGATGCATTATTGCTTTTTCTAAACCAATCCCCAGGCTCTTGCCGCTGCTCAGTAACTCTGTGTTGGACCAACCAACTCCATGGATGCCAGCCCCTTGATCTCGCCCAAATAAGGCCAATGAATATTAACTACAGTGAATTCCATTTTCATTGCGTCCAACGAGATATGGAGGACGAGATTGAAGACAACTAACTCCCTTTGACGAACTGTTTTCTTGGTCATGTTGATCATTTGAATGCTCCCAGGGATTCAAGAAACACTCTGCTAGTTCTGGCTGGAAACCGAATGGGCAATGGCTCAGGTACATATACATCGTCGCCTTTCTCTTTTTGAGGCTCGCCAATACAATAACTGACACTGAGCCCCGATGGCAAGCGATAAACACCTCACAGAAGGATTGAATCAATCAAGTGACCCCCATATGGAGCCCACTTAGTGCTATGATACCCCTGCGCTCTTCTTGCCTCTAACCTATCTAATAAGCTATGTCTGTATGGGTGCCATGAAATATGTGCAATAGGCCAAAATACCGAAGCAGAGCAGAAATGCAAGATTGGCCTCGTCCAATATCAACAACGGAAACCATGCAGATCCAGTGTAGAGTGTGGGAATTTTTTCAATAAATGTTGAAACGCCACCTCGATAGAATATCAGGCAGGTAGCTTCAATTGCTATTCCATGTCATTTTCTCAGAAATTTTCTCTATATAAGGATTAGGATAGATGGTTGTCTAGATATTATTCTTACCAATATATCTATCTCATCGACTATGAATGCCCCCATGACCGTGTTTTAGCCTTTTCAAATCTCCTTGCAAGGAAATCGGCCCTCAATCTAGACCTTCCCCTCTTGCCTGGCGGGGGAAGCATTGGCAAATCATATGTTGAGGTTTGAAGCCATTTATTGCTGAACTTTGAATGGAGATCCCAGGTTGAGATGCAGGCTGGAAACTTAGAAACGCCGCTGACGAGAGGTCTCATTATTCAAAAGGGTATCGTCATCATCATCATCATCATCATCATCATCAACTGATACTGCCCTCCTGCTAACCAGTCAATCTCCGGCGTTCATGCTTAGTTGCACTTTTGACACTCGCACTCAGCACAGAAAAGAGTCTCCGTGTTCGGCGAAATGCGCGCAACTGCAGCTGCCGACCACGCTGGCGCACCTATTACCGGTTTACGGGGAACACGGTTTGCCATTGGGCGTGTGTCCCCGGTCCGTCACTAACGGATATGATTTGCAGTCGCAGCTGAAAAACTATATATCTATCCAATGACGCGATAGCAACTGAGAGAGTTTTTCTATTTTTGACTGTTCCAAACCTGCCAACGGGAACGCAGGACCCAAGTTGGTAGGCGGGAAAAAGTCGCACGCAGAGGGCACACACACTGCAGCTGGAGACTGCATGCGCGTTGTGCATTTCGCACATGCAACCTCAAAAAACCAGTCTTGAGTACGCGGTGGGCACTGCCCTGTCATTCGTTTGATAAGTCTTAAGATATGCCGGTGTAGCACAATGAAAACAAATGGGGATGTTTGATTCGCGGAGAGCGGGCTGGATGACTCTCTGTGCAGCACACGGTTCACCAATTCGAGTTAGGTGAATCTGTCAATTATGGAGAGAGCTTATAATATGGCACGTATTCATGTCCGAACACACATCACATTCCCAAGCCTGGGTAGATCAGACCGAAGTCGCTGAGATTTTTGGCTCCCAACTTTACCAATGACAGGTGAATCTGGATCTGCGATGAACGAAGGAGAGGAGATTCATATCCCCGGACCCACCGACCCCCCAACCCAATAAACAATAGATATCCCGGGGAACCTTTCTGCTTTTTTGCTAACTTAGAAGAAGAGAAATTCAATTGATACCAACCTTGGCATATCAAACTGCCTCGACCTGAAGTTCATGAACAGGTAGCAACCCCCTTCCCCGCCTACCTCCTACTCACATATGTTCCCTACGCAGTCCACAGGATCAATTACATCCAACCAAGATTCAAACTGAAGCTCCCCCCCGGCCAACTGGTACACGCAGGTATCCTTGGTGGTTTTGCAAGCCCAAGTATATAATCTTGAGGCCTTTTGCAGTGACCAGACAATCAGCAAGCAGGCCCCCGAGTATGGGATATATCATTTGTACTGTACGCCCCGCTTTCTGATCATTAGCTGTTCGTGTGTATCAACACAGAGAGGAGCAGCAACCTTGCATTCTCCAAACAATTAGGTCCACGTGAATAGCAAGAAAAGGGGATCAAAAGAGCAAATCTGCATGGATAGAAAGAAAATCACTTGACGCTGAGAAAAAGGCGTTTTTAAAAAACTTGATTTTTGCCGCTTCTACGGACAACTTCCAGTGATAAAACCAGTTTCTGGCCTGACCGGTAAGTTGAAGTTAATAAATAGCACTTGGGACAACAAATAGCCCGCCCTTATGCTTGGGATAATCCGAAACAAATCCACCATCGCCCTCCTGGTCCTCAACTGTTGATAAAAAGAATTCCGCCGATCTGACCCCAGCCAGTTGAATCTGGAACGTGTTCTAAACTCCAGCGCGAAAAAGTATGTATTCCTCAAAATAAGAAAGTCAGGGACCACTAACCGCCCAACGTCTGGAACACGTTGTATCTGCCAAATTATGTATGTCTGTTTGTCCCTGCGGCACGCAAGTATTAATTTGACACCTGTTCCTACATGTTACAAAGTAACATTATACAGCGCGTACACTCCGCTGTGCAGGGCAAGGGCGCAGGGCAATGCAATTAATACCCCGGCGAGATCCTAACTTGTACTATTGGATACTAAGCAGGGCAAAGGAGAACGATATAAATTATTATTGTTTCATATCACTGCGCATACCCCGCCAAATTTTATACATTATTGTTGGTAGGAATGAGACTTGAGCCCTTTCAACAAAAATAACTCCCTACCTAGTCATATTTTATGTTGATGAACGGTCCTTGGGCAACTCTGTTTCATAAAAGAAGTACAGAGTAACCCTGGAACCACCACTTCCCCCGGAAAAAGAAGCATCATAGATATCAGACAGTATTCAGATATACATGGTTACCAAGTTACAGATAATAATTACCCCATATTCCATGAAGGAGCCCAACCAAACGCCTATGATGTGGCAGATATACATAGTAGTTACAGGGCTGAGGCTCGCTGGGGTTTCAGCGGGTACACTCTTGACCATTTCTTTACACACCTTGACTACAACAGAGAATATAGTCAGACAGGAAGGGGTGGGGGGGGATCAGGCCTTTTCAAGGAGCATACGGATATTCATTTTCAATGATGGAGCATTATTCGACTCCGCCATAACAGGCCATGAATAGTAATGTCTCTACTCTGTACATGTAGTTTGAACTCTGGAGCTAAATCAGCCAGACAAGAGCCTCGCGGATATGGAAGAAGTGTTGTATGTATGTACACGTATGGTGTTTCAGGCAGATGAAACATCAGGAAAAAAAGATTCTCTGAGAAAAAAAAGACTCTTTTCGAAACCAAAGAACATGACTCCATTATTACCCTCTCTGATCTCATGATGAGTTCCACTTCTCCCCTTTTTTTCTTTTTTTGGCTTAACACCCCCAATACCTGGGTGGTTATTGATTATTTAATGTGCCCTCGCGTTCGTTTTGGAACCAGCTCGTTTGAATCTCAGTATGTTCCTCCTGCCTGCCATCGTTGTTCCGAACCTATTTAGGCGAGTTGGCCTGCTCTAGAACAAAAAGTCCACTTCTTCCTGGCGGGTGGCCAGCCCAAGCCCTGCGCAATCGTAATCGTAAGATTCGTAACCTTGTTATCATACTATACTTGAATCCAGAAGAAATATAGACCTCCCTCGGGGAATTGTTTCCGCTATACGGAGTATAATCTTGGTCCTTGGGCGGTATGCACAGTACATTGTATGTACGTGTAACCTGACAATTTGAGTGCTGATCATAAAAATAGGTAGTTACGGTTGTAATCTGTATTCTAGACCTTGATTCCTGTTACTTAACAAAGGGGAGCAGCAACAGTGATGTGAATGTATAATTATTGTGCATGTATAGTACATGTACTTCTGTACATGCACTTTGACAGAAATGTGTGAACACTTTAAGAAGAACATTAACATAGACATGTACTTGTAAATTTAATGTACATGTACATGCCTGTGTGTCTCTCTGATCATCTGTCTCTATGTACATGTCTGTGATTCCCTTTGCTGTTCTCATGTTCTCATGTCTTGAAGATCTTCAAGATGCAATGTCATGTGGCTGTACTGCAATACCAGAGAGACTCTGTGAAGAAGTGTCATGAGTAGCTAACATTTGTATTGCTATTAGAATAGATGAAATGATAAATTAATAAGAGGATGAGAGAATGAATAGAGTAACTAGGCATTTGATTCACATGAGGAAAAAATAGAAAAGTAAAAAGTAATAGATACTCAGAGATTTAGAGATTTAGAGTTGATAGTTATACTGATGTATATATACATACATACATACATACATATATTATTATCAATGAATCTCATAATACTTCGAAAAAGCAGAGAAAACAGTTGTTGAGATAATAAGAACAGACAGTAGCAAGAAGAGTGAGCTAGTTAATGAACAGAAGAAAAGATTATCTACAGATATAGAGATCTGAAAACTTGTGAAGAGTGCTACGTATCTATCTATCTATGCATAGTTTTTATTTAACTCAAAGACAATACATGTATTACATCACTTCATAGATGCCTTTCAGCAACACTGGCAAGATATAACTAATATTCACACCAGAGTTGACAGCAATGGTAACTATTTATTCTGAAACTGATTAACCAGTTTCAAACTGCAATCTGATTGTTGGCAGAATGGATTTATCAATAAACATGGCCAGAGTCTGTCAGCTACATACAGTGTAGCGTCCAGACATCCAGACTGCAAATGAGCTGGCGGTGTGAGAATAATCATATCAATCAATTCCAATGATGGCGTGGTTTTGTACAGTAGTTGAGAGATAGTTAAGTTAACCTTGATCAGGATTGATTAATCCACCGGTCCTTGGGGATCATATGCTCACCCACCCCCGGCTTTTCTGATCGCTCCACGTAGCCCATGTCAATAGTCGTTGGGCGGGGTAGGGTATCTTCTGGGCATCATCTGATAAGCTAACTAGTTAGTTAGCTACACCGTAACGGCTGATAATGTAAAAAAATCCGAACCTGCAACAGGCGTCTCAAGGAGCAGGGAGTAGTAGAGGGGAGCTGGAGGGGAATAATCGGGAGCGGGAAGCTGAAACCCTCCAATTGAGAAGGGCCATTGGGGAGGATCTTTAGCTGCGTCAAAGGGGGGGTGGCCTGCTGCACATATCGTCCATTCTTCATACACAAAGCCGTCAACCGCCACGAATTTTTTTTGGAGGAGGTGCCATGCAGCATAATTACTCCTCATAAAATAGCCGGTCCACCTTCGATCAGAGCTATCGAATTGGAATTGCCAGTCTGATGCTAGCTAGTTTGTGCCACGCACACATAATTACGCAGCATATTGCTTCGATGGGCCCCCTCCCCTTTTGACGATTCGGGCCGTACCAGGGCCGCCGGCGGTTCCTCTTACACCAAAAAGGGCAACTAACTTCGCTGCAGAACCAATGAAAGCGAGACAGGAAGCCATGACCAATCAGTTCAGGAGCAAGCGCAGCTCTTCCGACGATGCTCTTTGGCGTCTCGTCTGGGCACAGAAGCTTTGCGTTTTTGGGCCTCAGCGTACACAACAGCTGGTGCACTGGCGCAACAACCACCTGGGCAATTACGCAGCGTACAGAGCGATCCTGCCGCTTATCAAACACTGCAGCCCCCTTTAACATTGTTACCCCTCGTTTGGCGCTGCGTCATAAACCTAGATTAGGGGCAGGCACTTGTGTCCACTCTCCATAGAAGGCCCACGACGCTTGGGGGGGGGGGGGGGGGGGGGTACGCAGCGTATAGCGTGAGGGAGGGAGAAAGCAACCATGCTCGACTGCATTATTATTTGAAGGACCGGATGCTCGTTGCTCTGTGTCAGAGATGAGAGATGTCTTCAATGCCTTTTTCCCCCACCATTATTACCACAGAGCGACGCCCGGCTCAGAATAAGAATAATACGCTGTAATGAATAAAACGACCCAAAGGCGTGGACTCACTCACGTATGGTGGGATGAGTAGTACATACTTGTGCAGCAGTATGAAAGCGGTGGAACGGTCTCAAAACAAAAACAAGGTAGGGGGCTCCCTCGGAACCGGCAGTGAGCCGTCTATTCTCTATTCTCTATTATTATTCTTGCCAGGCCGTCCCGCCCCCCGCGTCCAATTATTTTATTAGACAACCAGGCTCCATTTTCCCATCTACACAACCCCTTGGCTTGCCAGACGTCGTTTGGTTGTTGTTGGCTCACCCCCTTTTTTTAGTTTGAGCGAGACACCCAGCCAGCAGAAAGTAGTTTAGTTTTTGCTGTTTAGGTGGGAAGCTAAAACGCGCTATTTCTTCCTTTTTGAACTTCAAAACCTTGGGAGAACACTTGAAGGGCGAGCTAGCCGATCTGGTGCAGGATGTTGAGTCGAGGACAGACAACAAACATACAGCGTACGTAGCGTAATAATATTATTAATGACCTGTAGTTAGTTAGTTACAGAGGAGGGATGTTTAATCACAGTGGTGCAATAAAGAAATAGTAAGATAATTTGTTCGCAATGAATCTTCTTGGTCATTGGTAGTCTCCTCGATTCGGCTAAATACGTAGAACTTGCATAATGATATGAAGGTACGGTACAGTGGTTGATTGAAGCTACGGATGAGCCAGGCCGTTGAGTTGTTGAACTCTTTGTTGTTGGTTGTTGGTTGTTGGTGGCAACACTGGCAAGTGCGCTGCGCTGACTGACTTGGGTGCGTTGACAGCGCGGGCGCCCAACTGCAGTCTGGACTACTGCGAGTCTGCGAGGGAAACAGCACGCGCAAACATTGCCACAGCCCAGCCTGCCTGCAGCTGCCTGATTCGCCGGTTCCCATGCCCAGGAGCCGGGCTAAAAAACAGCCTTACATAAGCGGGTGCGTGGCATTTATGTCATCCCAGAGGGTGTGTACTGCGTATAGTAGGGAGCCGGGGTGGCGTCTTAGCACCACGCGCCTGGCCGCCATTCGACGTTCTTGGAAGGGGTCAAGTACTCCGTAACCTAGCAGTACCTAACTACCTAGTAGTCAGCAGGTCAGGAGATACCTCGCAAGGACCGACGCCTTGCCACTCCTTTGCAACGTCATTGCCGCTAGGTGGTAGCATCGCCGGAGGTACCGCCCAGGTACCCACGCCAGCGGCTGTCGGAGCGCCCCTTCACCGCCCCCAATCTTTGCCGTTCTTTCTCCTTCTCCCCCGGATCTTCATTATTCCATCGTTCGTCAGTCAGTCATCATCATCTCACTCGGCCATCACATCACATCACCGTTCCTTTCCTCCTCCTCCTCCTCCTCCTCCTCGTCGTCGTCGTCTTCTTTCCTTCACCTTCTTCCTTTCCTCTCATCTTCGTCTTCCGTCTTCCATCCTTTTCTTCGTCCATTGTCTCCTACCTCGACTTCGCCTCGTCATCCCATCTCCTCCAACCCCAACCCGCCACGAGCCATCTCAAGTCCGGAATGAGACTGCATTAGCTTCAAGAGAACAAATTACCTCATATGACCGTTACAGGTTGAACTACTTCTCTTGTTGATTCGTTTCGTTGCAGTGCAAATATTCTTCCGTCCTTGTCCTCGCCTCCCTAGCTCCAAACGACACTTTCACCAACCATCGATCGCTAGCTTCCATCAAGAACAACAAAGCAGCTTGTGTCTTCTGGTTTTCAGCCAACCGCCTGTTTTGTAGCAAGCGTCTTATTTCTCCTTTTGCTTTCAGTAGTTGGTTGAGTTCTTCAGGGCAAATAGAGGGACCTCGTTTCGTGTCCCAGACACCGCCATATCAAACTGCCATCCGCGTCGTGATCACAGTCATCGAGCCGGCAACCCACACCCTCAGATGTTATCTGTTCGACAAGTGCATCGATAACAGACCTTCGAGTCGTCAGTGACGGTTTGCTACGCAGGCCCTTCGGACATTAAACCCGCTCTGAGCCTACCTTGACGTGTGGATCTCCTTTTCTGTCCGAAGCTTAGGCCAACCTTGCCTGTGTCGCCCTCTTGATCCGTGACTCATCGTCTTCTGTTATTGCTGTCTGAACCAGTGTCCTCCCCCTTCCATACAGAGTAATTGGTTCAGCAACAACCTCCCGGTCTCCGACGAACCTTCCAGCCAGGTGTTCGAGGTTCCCCCTATCGTCAATAATACATCTCTCTAATTCTTTTGGTTTCTTTTCCCATCACGACCTTTTAACGCAGCGATTTAATCTCAACTCTCCTCTTATTACCTCCTTTTGACGTTTCGCCATACCTGTTTTCAACTAATCGACCCTCGCCTGTCGATTCCGCTCACTCTCTTTCCTTTTCTCTTTTTTTTCTTTTCGAGGATCCAGTCCAGCCATCAAAACTTCCCAGATGCAATCATAACGGTCTTTACCCATTTCCTACTCTCTTTACGTGTTGCGGCGGTTGCCTACCGACCACCAAGTCCCGGACGACAACATTTCTTTTGTATTCATATATCGACCTTGATCATCTTGCTTATATGAGCCCCTGATCCGAAGTTACGTTACGGTGTTTTCGCTCTTCTCATCTCCCTCGCCTTTTGGACTCACCCGGTATTCCTTTTTTCCCATCCGGCGGAGGGGATCTCATATTATATTTTATACTTGCACATCTATCCCACTTGTCTATATATATCTCTTCTATTTTTTGCTCTCTTTTCTTGTGCTTTTCGTTAGCCTTCAAATCCTCGCCGTACCCCTCACTCCTCCCGCTTCTTCATGGACTGCCAGTTCCCAGTGGAAGATATGGATTTCCTGCGGGATAAATTTGTCGAAGGAGAGCTCCTCAATAGCCGATTCCGGACTGTGGCACCATTGAATCATGGCTCGTTTGGAATGGTGTTTCTCGCAGATGACACCGTGACCGGCGAACAAGTTGCTATCAAGTGTTTGACAAAATCATCCTCTGGCGACTCGTACCCTCTAGCCGTGGATGAACGGTCCGAAGAGTTGGAATGCCATACCCGCCTGGGACACCACCCAAATATCGTTAACCTCCTCCACTCTTTTGAAACGGAATCCCACATATTCTTGGTTCTTGAATATTGCTCGATGGGAGATCTGTACGAAGCCATTAGGAACAATCGTGGCCCTTTGGAAGTTGAGCATGTCCGTGCATTGATGTTGCAGCTTGTTAGCGCTGTCGAGTATATGCATTCGAAAGGCCTATACCATCGAGACATCAAGCCTGAGAACATCTTTCTCACTCACGACGGCTCGATGAAACTTGGAGATTTCGGCTTGGCCACCAGTAGCCCTTGGTCCTACGAGGCATGCGTTGGAAGTGACCGTTACATGGCCCCAGAACAATACGAACCCACTCCGAGTGGTTATTCGACTGAACAAGCCGACATCTGGTCTGTTGGAATTTGTCTTCTGAATATCTTGTTTGCGAGGAACCCCTTCGTTACCCCAACCGAATCTGATATTTTCTTCGCCGACTATACTCGCGACCGCCAGTCTCTCTTTGACATCTTCCACAACATGTCTCAAGACACTTTTGAGATACTCTCCAATGCCATGGCACTTGACCCGAAAAAACGCTCGCTATCTGGCATTCGCGAATCTATCTTGCGTGCTGTCTGTTTCACTACTGACGATGAGGTCCTTGATGATTTCTGCACCGAAGACCGTGAGATTGTCGCCGCCAATGCGGATAGGGAACCACTTCGAACCCCCTCTATCGCCAGCCCTCATATCAACCAGGGGGATTCCTTTCCCTGGGCCAAAGCTTTGCAGGAGTCCCCAGCTCAACCGATCAGACAACTCTCTGCCATCCCAGATACGGAAAGCTATTCGGAAGATTTGTTCTCAACCTCGGGAGCGGAGGCCATGTCCTGGTTCTCCGTACAAGCCGGGTCACCCTCAATTTCTGCCTTGGGTTCTACCTTTGGGACTTCGTTCAAGTCCATGACCATTCGACCAGCTGAGAAACGTTTCGCAGCTCATTCTGACCCTGTCACGATTAGCGGTTCTCTGCCAGATCGTGCCGGAAGGCCAATCCCAGCAATGTCAATGGTCTTTGGAAAGGGTAACAATGAGATGTCCAAGAGCTGGAGTGATCTTTTTGATGAAGAGGAAGAGGAGTCCAAGAAGGAAGTGATGAGGCAACGAAAGGAACAAAACGCTCGCAGCTGGAGCCAGGATAGCCAAATGGAGAAGACAACACCCCGTCCGTCTGGTTTATCCGAAGCCCAGGGCTCGTCATCTGCTAATTCTCGATCCTCTTCCCCCAATGACAATCAAAAGAGCGTTGCGATTCCGACTCCTCTAAAGCCAAACAAAGATCTTGCAGAGAATCACCTCCCTGGATCCAGTTTCCATTCGCCAAAGCACCATCAAAAGCAATCAATCATGGACAAATGGGCAGCTCTCGGGAACAAACGACGCAAATACCACCCCAACCATGAACATTCATCGTGCTCGAGGAAGCAGAAGCAAATGTCAAAAAGCTGGCGCAAGGATGCAGGCCTAGGTTCTCCGGGTTTTGAGGACCGACACGTCGATCAACATTTCCTTGCCATTGACTGGCGACGGGACCCTTTCGAAACTATCAAACCGAAGAAATATTCGACCATCATCGATGATGATTTCGATTGGATTGGTGGCTGGCACGACTTGCATATCTGAGAACTATAACTGACATACTCCCCTTATTTCTTTTTTTCCCTCTCCAATTCCCCCCCCCCCCCCCCCCCCTTCTTTGCTGGCGATCCCCGAGCTGTTGGTTGTTCGCTGCCTGCCTGCTGCTGCTGCTCTTTCCCTCTCCACCTTCCCCGGTTGAATCACTTTGAACCATATTACAATTTATTAACATCATTATTCCTAAACTTCTCTCTATTCTTTTTAACTGCCTTACCTGGTTTTCCGCTTGTTGTGGTGTATACACAGCCTTTTTGTCTCAAAAAAATTTCGCGCATTTCCCCTAACTGAAGGCAAGGATTGGCTTGCTCTAAGAAAGATCAATCTTCTGCTTGTACTATATAACACACGTTTTACATCCGTTATTGGGGCATACATTCAATTGCACTGCGGAACCGAGCTGGTGTTGGTTTGGAAGAGATTGCACATTTGGTACACCTGGAGCGGCGTTTTCAACTTCAATCGATTCGTTTCTGCTGCAATTCTGTTTTTGGGTTGTACCACCATCATATCTGTGGTTCTTGTCGAAATTATTTGAGCCCTACCGTCGTTGTTTTCTTTTTCTACTACTATATTTTTAACCTTCTTATCTTTATTGTTTAACCCCATTGGCCATTGGCACGGGGCAAAAAACATCACATCCCAGCACAGCAAGCAGCAGTTTTGATATATCGAACATTTTTCAGGAGCGGAAGGATCCATGGCAAGAGTTCGGAAGAACGAGAGGACAACGAAAAGTATACATATCTATGTATCTATATAAAAGATAAAAAAGCCCGTGGCATTTGAGCCAAAGAAAAATGGGGGCGAGCGCAATATGTTTTCGTTTCCATTTTGCACACACATGTCAGCCACTTTTCCGATCCTGTTTTGCAAAAGTGGAAGGGGGGTGTAGTTTAGTTTTAGTTTGGCCGCCTAGCGGTCAGGAAAACGAAATGAAAATATTTTTTTCCCTCGAGAAGTGAGAGTTGTTGTTTTATGTCAATCTTAGTAACTTCGTGCCATAGATAGATATCCATTCCATGTTGCTTAACCCAAGACGTGATATATATATAGAGTACATTCTGTATCGCGCGGCCATAAGAGGGCGGGTGTGCTAGACACTGCTTTCATGAAATATAATGACAATAAGTTAACGGCACATTACATACTCCGCCATAATGTACGCTGTCCCATGTACATGTACATGTAGGAGAAATAACAGCGCTGAAATCCCCCATCGTTTGTCTCCCCGCCGCCACCACGCCTGTTGGCTGTTGGTTTGGTGGTCTCCCTTTGGCGGCTCGCGTGGTCCCACTTTGGCGCCTGCCCCAGTGCCCCATTTGTTTCTGCTCACCGACTCCGATGTAGTTAGCAGTACTGCCAGTGTAGAGTAACTACAGCGCAAAGAAATATAAATAATAATAAATAAATCCTCAGCAGAGAGAAGAGAAAAACAATGAATGATTCTTCTTTCTTTTGATCCGACCTTCACACTCTTCGCAGCAGTTTCTTTTAGAGAGAGCAACAGCGCGTGGGGCATACGTTAAGGCGTCTTTTTAGCCGCGAGCTTATTATTATTATTAACTAGCTAACCAACGAACCGAACGAACCAACCAACCAACCACCTTCCGCTCAGTCCCAATCCCAGCTCCCTTTTTCTCATATGAACGAATCGGTCTGTCTAACTACATACCTTGAGGGAGAGATAAGAAGATATTTAATCAACACAGAACAGGGCTTCTTTGTAGCCGGATAATATCCCTGTCGCCAACGGCCGGCAAGCCGTTTTCCCTTTTCCGAACACCCTAACGCGGTTCCTTACCAAAAGCAAACTCAAGAGGCCAGATTTTTTTTTTTTTTTTACCCCGGAATTCAAAGCTGTGCGAAGACGAAAGCTTATTGCTCCTTTCTCTTCCACAACAGCTTCCGCAATCTTTCTTTCGCATACGATCGTATTACTTTGACAATCTCCTATTTTTCCCTTTCCTTTACGACGCCCTCGACCTGAGTTGTTGGTGTCTAGAATCCGCCCGGCCGCAGACGAGAAAAAGAAATCACGGCGCAGCGACTGATAAACAACATAGGGAGATGCTGTGGACTGCCGTTCTGGTAGCTGCGGATCCGACAGGAGAAAAGTGAGGAAAACGAAGAATGGGCCATCGAACTGGACGCGGAGGGACCCTTGTTGAATTTTCCGGTGCTGGCGTTGCGAAGGCACCGCAAATCTGCTGTTGCTGTTGCTGTCGTTGAGGAAAAGGTGAGGATTTTGGTCCTTTCGATTTTGCTCTTTTTTTTTAACTATTGTCTGTCTATCCATGATGGTCAAACTTGAAACGTTGTCGATACGTTATGGATTCTTTGATTTGAAGTCCTGTGCTTACCAAACGCTTCTGGTTTGATAGGTTTTTTTTTCTTTCTTAATCGTGGTTATTCGTACATAGTTACTCTGAGCGCCGTTTCTCTATTCCTTTTTCTTCAATTTTTTTTTATCACGAAATCACGAGCGTTACCTCGGGGAAATATGGCCTGGCATTATACCCTCTTCCCGCGTGGTGCTCATACGAAATGTCGGGCTACGGATCGCTTGCTATACTTCTGGGCTATTGCTTTACTTGCTGCTGTGCACGCGGGGGGAAATCTGGGTTTTGAGCAACCCAATATTAGCTCGCGAGCATTAGATGCAACTTGTCCCAACAGGGACCTGTCGGATATTCAGTTGGAATACATGCAGAACCCTGTCTGCTTAGAACCGAAATGGGCCGGTATTGGGCACGTCGAAAATTATACGTCGAATTCTTCATCTGGAGGAGCTGACATTGATGCATCGATTCCCCCTGGTGCTTCACCATCGCCGTCATCAACAGTAACAGCGACTACGTCAGGATCAAGTGGTCTGGACCAGGACTTAGATACGGAGTCGCCTCTTGATAATGCGAATTTTCTTTCTTTCGAAGAGTGGAAGAAGCAGAATTTGGCAAAAGTGGGCCAATCGGTGGAACATGTTAGGGGGGATCGCCAAGGTGCTGGATCTGAGGCCAGCGGAAGACGCCAGCGCCCTATGGGGATTGACAATTCTTTGGATTCCTTGGGTGAAGACGGTGAGATTGCGTTGGAATTCGGTGGGTTTGGGCCTGAAAATTCTGGCCCGGCGTCATGGGAGAGGAAGGTTGGGAAAGGTCAAGCTCCGCATGCCGATGGGGCAGAGTCGGCTACGAGAGGCGCAGAAGGAGAAACGCAGATTGAAACTACGACTCGTGGAGGTGTTTCTAAGAGAAAGGATGCGGGGACTACATGCAAGGAACGATTTAATTATGCATCGTTTGATTGCGCGGCTACAGTGCTGAAGACCAACCCCCAGTGCAGCGGCGCATCGTCCGTTCTGACCGAGAATAAAGACAATTATATGCTCAACGAGTGTAGGGCTAGGGATAAATTCTTGATAGTCGAGCTCTGTGACGATATTTTAATCGATACTATTGTGCTAGCCAACTATGAGTTTTTCAGTTCGATCTTTCGCACGTTCAGAGTTAGCGTTTCGGACCGATATCCCCCCAAACAACCCGATATGTGGAGGGAGCTGGGCACCTACGAAGCAGTTAATTCTCGAGAGGTTCAAGCGTTCGCAGTTGAGAATCCCCTCATTTGGGCCAGATATGTGAAGATCGAATTCTTGACTCATTACGGTAACGAATTTTATTGCCCTGTTAGCTTGATTAGGGTGCATGGAACCACTATGCTGGAGGAATACAAGAATGATGGAGAAGCTAGCCGTTTAGAAGACCACAATTCAGCCCAGATTCAGGGCAACGTGGCCTCGGAATCTGGACCAGATAATCCCACTGCTAATCAGAGCAAGGTTGTCGGGAAGGAGAGTGATGGCTCAACTGGAGCTGGTGGATTTGACGTGCAACCAACTCGCGTTCAGAAGCCGGAGGATATATGTCTTCCAAAGGCTGATATTGGGGCGATCTTATCGCGCAGTCTTGCCGGAGAGGAAGACGGAGTGTGCCTTATCAAGGAGGCACCTCGCGCCCACAACCAATCAATGGATGCAGTTCAGTCAGCTTCAGTCCAGGCTCATGGCCCTGCTAAAGTGGCAGAGGATGCCACGCCGATAACTCCCAGTGCTGAATCGTCTTCGAATGTGGCTAGCCCTACCCAAAAAACTACGCCTACCGTGACGGACTCCCGCGCTCAAAATCCTGCTAACGAGTCTCAACATGCGACATCCACTAGTACTCACAAGACCGAGTACGGTGGTTCATCTGAGTCATCGAAACCGTCGACTACAGTTCAGCAGCATCAACCTAACCCTACGACTCAAGAATCCTTCTTTAAATCCGTGAACAAACGTTTGCATATGCTGGAGACAAACTCTTCCCTCTCGTTACAGTATATCGAAGAGCAGTCACGCATCCTTCGAGATGCTTTTAGCAAAGTGGAAAAGCGACAGCTAGCAAAAACCACCACATTCCTCGAAAACTTAAATACATCGGTGCTGCAGGAGCTCCGAGAATTTCGCCACCAGTACGACCAGGTCTGGCACTCCGTGGCCGTCGAATTCGAACAACAACGACTTCATTATCATCAGGAGGTCTTCGCCATGAGCAGCCAACTAGGAATCCTAGCCGACGAGCTCCTCTTCCAAAAGCGCATCTCAATCATCCAAAGTGTCTTCGTCCTCATCTGCTTCGGGCTCGTGCTTTTCTCCCGCAGCTCGATAGCCAACTATCTCGAACTCCCGCGCGTGCACACCATGGTCTCCCGCTCCCAGAGCTACCGTTCCTCAACCCATTCCTTCGAATCGCCCTCCGCAAGCCCTAGCTCAAGACCCAACTCCTCCTACCGGGACAGCAGCAAGGATGCCTCAAACACCAGCCATAGACGCACGCACTCCGTCGAGTCCGTGGAGGATGACCTGGCGGTAAATCCAACCATCGCCTACTCGCCACCAACCCCGACGTCTGATAGCGACGATCACGGATTGCACCGGCAGGGCTCTCAGCGGTCGGATTCCACCGCCAGCAGTATTATGGTAACCCAGCCACCGCAGCTTCTCAGGTCGGAAAGCAGTCCACCGGATTTACGCGGGCCTTCTGAAGGGTCTGAAGGATCTGAGGGGCGTTCTCTGCTAGAGGCTCCGCAGGTGTCCTCGTGATGATGGGGTTTTGTGAGGGATGGGACTATTTTTTTTTAACCAACCGGGTGGTTTGGAGAATGAATTGTTTTCTCCCATGCCCCGGACCCGCAATTGTTTCTACAACACCCTTGCCACCCTTGCCACCGTTGCGTCTACCTATGACCTAGACCTCGGTTCTCCGGGATTATCAACATGTCGCTCAGGGCGGCTCCGCCGACTTGGGTTTAGCTATGAGAGGACAGTCCCGCATCTCCAAGTCGAGTCCCAGGCTGCGAGGAATATTTTGCATCGGCTATGGGCAACGCGGGATGCTGTACCAAATGAATCCCCCGGGTACGATGGATTCATCTCGTGCGTGAATGGATAATACGAATTATTCATTCGAAGCCATGGCTTCTGTGCGGAGTTTAGTGACCTATCTCCTCCATTCCAGAGGAGATACGTTAAATAAAGCAGCGAGGGAGAGAGAGTGTGTATAAATGTGTCTGCGTTTTCTCCCTGGGTTGTTGTTAGTTAGCACATTTTTTAAACGAGGTGGTTTGAAACCCTAACCGTCCGACCTCAGCGTGTCTGGGGCGTTGTTTTCCCAACGACGGGAATTATACAAACAACATCTTCGTTGCCCTTGGGAGGTGTCTCCTAGCACTTGCTTCTATTCGGGAGGATCTTGGGGAGTTTTCCCCTTTATGATGATAATGATAATAATGATGGGTTTTGGGATCTTAATGGTGGTGGGTAAGGGAATGTATATGGCCGTTATATATCAAAATCATGTCTATATCTATCTATACAAAGGGAGAATACAAACATGTAACCCCCTCCCCCCCCCAAAGGAGATAGATAATGTGCGCGGATTCTAGCTGAGGAGGATATTTGGGATTTTATTATGGATATGTATATGTATGTTATTATGTATGAATTTGAAATGAGAGATGTATTTTATTTTATTTTTAAAGTTCTTTCCCATTTCTGTGCATTGTCATTCCTGTACTCTGTACTGTATGGATATATGATTTATAGGGGCGAGTACTCCGTAGAGGAATCAAGTCGCTGCTTTGATTAAATAAAGAAGCTCATGAACATGTTACATAGTCACGTGATGGCGCAGGAGAGCTGGGTCGCCGGAGTTATCCAACAATTTATAGATAACTAGTTATATGATTTTCCACTTCTACAAGGCAAGGGGATGAAGGGAGTTGAAGGAGTCATCTTTTCTGTTTTTGCATCGAACGGCTTCTTTATGAGCTAGCCATGGAATCCGGTTGGAGATGTGTATTGTGTCTGTCTGTCTGTTTTGACCGGGTTTGCGAATATTGTCCGGGAGACATGGCATAGAAGGAAGCAGGAAGAGCTGTGTGCTCGCGGCTTGGGGACTTAGTAACTGGTAAAGACTGGGCTGTAGAGGGGGGAAATAGAGAGAAGGGAATATTATCTATCCTATCTTCTCTCTCGCCGGGGTCATTCGTTATTCCTTCACATGGATCAAGGAGGGATCGCTCTCTCTCTGGTTCCGCTGGGGTATATATGTCAATGGGGGATATAGATATATATAATTACCACAAACATGATCAAACTTCCCATGGATATAATAAAGAGAAAGGGGAGAATGTGTTGGCACTCTTTGTTCACTACTACTGTTTTGGTTGTTGTCACTGTTGTTGTGGGAACATGCTTCTCTCTCTCTCTCTATCTCTCTCTATATAGATCCCGCGCCCTGGCTGACTCCACAATTGACACGGCAATTGCGTAGGGCGAGGGATCGAGAGAGTTGCTCCAGGATTCCCGGGGGACTGGGAGGGATTTGCATTTAGCAATGACGGTGAGTCATAGACGGAGACGAGAGACTCCTCCACCCCGCAAGAAATGTCCGGCGTTGGTCTATTAGTTATTTGTCGGGAGTTGAGTTGGTTGCGGCCTTGCTGCGGTGGTGGTTGCTGTAGTAACTATCGGCCTGATAACCACCATATAATTGATATATATCCCAAACCACTGGAAAAGAATCATAATAATAATAATAATAATAATAATTGCCTTCCACCATCAGCTGCATTATTGACCAGGAACAGGGAATACAAGTCAAGCTCATCTTACTCTTGTTGTTGCTGTGCAAAATTACGTGCCAAAGAAGAACAACCATCGAGGGAGACGCCGCTGCTCTATTCCCTGACTGATCAACAAATAAAGACATCACCGACAACATATAAAAACCACCTCTGGCCCGGTCTTTGTACCGACATTCACACCAACCGTTAATAAATATCTCTCTTCATTTTATCCTGCCTCAGTTCTCAAACCACTCTTCTCGTCCGTTTGTTTAAAGAAGACAAAAATATACTTCACTCTGAGCTAGCTACCTTGCGACAGCCAAAAGCTCACAGGCTACGCCGAACCACCGTGCCGGGTACGCCAGTTCTTATTACGATCGAACATTATAACCTCCCAGTCCAAGTCGAACCGCAATGGAATTCAATCCTACAAGCCCATCGAAGGCCACACCGCTCTCCGATCGTTCTACAAATACTCATCTCCCCACCGGAGCGGCACCGCCAATGACAACTGGACACTGTGGCACGGATCTTAAAGCTGCAACAGAAATGTCGATGGAATATCACAGACAGGTGTTGAAAGAGAAGATGAAAAACGGGAAGAGGTATATATATGCCAGAACTCTCTGTAGTTGACAGTTAAACTAATTCGTTTCTTTTTTTCTTTTTGTCAACAAATAGTGAGAAGGGCCATTACATCTCGCCATCTGATGGAATCATGAGCCCGTGTACCAAGAAGCTGAGCGATCTCAAGGGGAAACGGTTTAAGAAGTATGCTGCATTTTCATGCTCTCCTCTCCCTCTCCCCCTCCCCACATGTGCCAACCCTTCTCTACATAAATCAGTCGATCGAAATCCTCCAAGTTTGAACAAACAAGAACTAATAAAATCTTTCTATTTTCTCTGAATCAGTGCCGGCAAACCACAAACCCTCTTCGCAAAGGCGATCGGCAGGAAATCCATTGAGAAGATGACCGTTGAAGGCAAAACAGGGTCAACAGCGCCCTCAGACGGGAGTGCA
Source organism: Blastomyces dermatitidis ER-3 (assembly GCF_000003525.1). Lineage (NCBI taxonomy): Eukaryota > Fungi > Ascomycota > Eurotiomycetes > Onygenales > Ajellomycetaceae > Blastomyces > Blastomyces dermatitidis. The sequence continues at coordinate 6,488,750 of NW_025544775.1, forward strand.
TGATTTTTCGACTCTGAGAAAGTGACCCTAGGGGATCGATGGATTGTCCAACCCGGCCTCTCTTTTTTCTCTTTCTTTCTTTCGCTTTCTTTTTTAAAATTTCCTCTTCCTCCAATTGCGAACTTTAACCTAGCACACATATATCAGTTGCACTTTGCAGCTGTCGATGCCTGCCTTTTCTTTCTTTATGCCTTGCCACTTTGAGATGTACATGTATATTTTCGATTACTTTCCCTCTCTTTTCCCCTTTCTTCTTTTCTTCTCTTTTTTTTTTTTTTTAGGCTTCTCCTTTCTTATTCTTCTTTCATGGCCCTTTCATGTCATACCATGTGACTTGAGATGACTTGGCTCAATCGGTCTGTACTATTTTCTTTTTTTTCTTTGTCCGAGGCTTTTTTGACCTTTCTCGGTGTTTTGAACTCGTGTGTTTTGGAGGTTAAGGAAGGGGTGGGGGTGGGGGTTGGGAATCATGGCGTTTTCCAAACATATAGAGATACTACTGTATTGAACAGGACATGATTATGATAAATGGATTGGGATTTGTATTTTCCTTTTTCTTTGACCTTCCTTGCGAATTTTTCTTTTTCTCTCCCTTTTTTGGGTAACTATAGAAATGAAAGCATGTCTGTTCCTCTTTCTCCCTACGTCAGACGAGTTTTCACAGTGATCTCTAAGTTACTGCTCATATCATAAAACAAATCTATTCTATATCCTGTGCCATTTTGCCTTCTGTAAGACTTTCTTCTGAAGAATCCTCCTAAATGCGGGCCTATCGCCAGGGCTTCCGAAATCCCCGCAACAGCGTTTGGCATGTGTCAGTTATTCGTGTGCTCCACGGTTCCCTTCCTCATTTGATATACGCTGCCTATTATTCCAGCGGTGAAGAAGAATGTTGACATCTCCTTTTCAGATTATATATGTGGTCAGATTGATTCTAGTTATTCTAGCAGCGGCATATAACAAGGGCCCGCGCGAGTGCCGAGCAGGCCTAGCTTTTGCCGTTTCAAACTCAAAAAATGTTGCTTAGGCGGACACGAGCTGCAACCGGGTATAAACAGGCGGCTAAGCCAACATAGTAGAATTTTAACAATAATAAAAGTAATAACTAAGTCTGACATTCTCCATTAGCTATGCCTCTTCCAAAACAGTAGCAAACAAACCGAGGGCTGGCTGGCAGTTGACTCAATTCTACCACAAACACACCCTACCCTCCCATTGTTGTTCTGCGGCAACCAGACCCAGGCCCTAGGCTATTGGCGATGCGGGCTCCAACAGCCTCGGCTCAGCGCCGTCCTTGGGCCGGATAACTCTCCACCACCGACCGCCCAGAATCATCGCGCCGATATGCGATCTCGATCTCGTTCCCGGCTCAGCTATCGGCCCATCCTGCGTTCGGTTTAAATACACCGGCTTGCCCCATATCCGGCGCTGTCTTGGTCTGTCTTGGTCTTCACTCCCATCCCTTTCTCCCTTAACCAACATATCTCCTTATAGCTAGCTACACGAAAGCTTTGCTTGCGACCCCTGCAGTCCATACCCATCACAGTTCGTATTCAGCGCAAACCAATGTCGGCTTCCTCCAGAATCCCTCCCATGGCGCTGCCATTCGTCAGCGAGCGGGCAAAGAAGACTCTGGATCTAGTATGTTTTATCATCTATGAAATAAATCCCGCGCTTTCGCGGCGTTGCTTCCCTTCGGCGTCCGTCGGTACCATGATGGATAGGTAGCAATATTCTCATGGCTCGGACTTCTCTTTTTTGTTTTCTTTTAACTGCCCCAGCTCCCGACTGACTGAGACACTCGTTTTTCTTTTCAGGTCCAAGAATTTGTCGAGAAAGACTGCGTCCCCGCAGATGCCGTTTTCCAAGCTGAGCTGGGTGAGGGCGCCCAGCGATGGACCACCACCCCCGTCATCCTCGAGGAGCTCAAAGTCAAGGCCCAAAAGCTTGGGCTATGGAATATGTTCTTGCCTAAGAATCACTTCAGGGAGGGTGCCGGCTTCAGTAACTTGGAGTACGGATTGATGGCGGAATATTTGGGTAGAAGCCGGATTGCCAGTGAGGTATGTAATTGCGAGATTTGCTACTCCCCGACACTCCTCAGTGGTCATCCGAGTTTTTTTAGCCGGCCCGCTTCTTTTTGTTTGATTTCTTGTATCTGATTCTGATTGAATATACATAGGCTACCAACAATGCTGCGCCAGACACTGGTAATATGGAGGTCCTTGCCAAATACGGAAACGAGGCACAGAAGAGACAGTGGCTTGTGCCTCTGTTGGAGGGCAAGATCCGCTCTGCCTTCCTCATGACTGAGCCAGATGTTGCGTCCAGCGATGCTACCAACATCAAGCTCGATATCCGACGAGAGGGTAATGAATACGTCATCAACGGCCAGGTACGCTCAGCGCCACTAACTAATCAACCTCCTAACTTATTTATTCAACAATTACATGGAAAAAAAGCTAACTTATTATCCGGCCGGCTCTATAGAAATGGTGGTCGTCTGGAATTGGTGACCCAAGATGCCAACTCTTAATTGTCATGGGCAAGACCGACCCCAACAACCCGGATCCCTATAGACAACAATCCGTTGTCCTCGTCTCCATGGATACCCCAGGTATCACTGTCCACCGCATGTTGACCGTCTACGGCTACGACGACGCCCCACACGGCCACGGCCACGTCTCCTTCAACAATGTCCGAGTACCCGTCTCCAACATGGTCCTCGGCGAGGGCCGCGGCTTCGAGATCATCCAGGGCCGCCTCGGACCGGGCCGCATCCACCACACCATGCGTGCCATCGGAGCCGCGGAGAAGGCTCTTGAGTACCTCATCGCCCGCGCCAACGACGAGTCCCGCAAGCCCTTCGGCGCCGTCCTCTCCTCGCACGGTGTCATTCTCGAATGGATCGCCAAATCCCGCATTGAGATCGATGCTGCTCGTCTCATCGTGCTGAACGCCGCGATCAAGATCGATCAAGGCGATGCCAAGAGCGCGCTGAGAGAGATTGCGGAGGCTAAGGTACTCGTGCCCCAGACGGTACTGACTGTCATTGACCGTGCGGTGCAGGCTTATGGCGGCATGGGTGTCTGCCAGGATACGCCCCTGGCGGCCATGTGGGCGGGTATCCGAACCTTGAGGCTGGCTGACGGCCCTGATGAGGTGCACTTGCAGCAGATGGGCAGGAGGGAGAACAAGCAGCGGAAGGATGAGGTGACAAAGAAGATCAATTGGCAGAATGCGGAGTCGCAGCGGTTATTGAATGCTAAGGGGTTCAAGAGCCAATTGTAAATCAGAGGGGGGGATTTCCTTTTGTGATATTAAATGTTAAACTGTTTGTTGTTCTTTTGGGTTAACTAGTTAGAGAGTATTAAAAGATCTGAGGATTGAATCTACACTTTTATTTATCAATTTATCAATTTATATACATATGAGTTTTCGAGACTTATCAGTGTATATTTGTGATCAGTATTAGTTGACTGAGGTCATGTCATAATGCATCCGCCGACATCCTCCCAAGGCGGTGGCACGCGGCACTAAACAACCCGCGCCAAGTCATCCCCGGTACCAAAGTTGCCCCTTCTCGTCATTTATTAAGACGCTGCGGCTCGCCTATCAACAACCTCCCTCATTTATCGCATATATTTCCACCTCATTGTCGGCGGCATTCTCTCATTTCGCGCGAGAGAGTAGCTCTATCTCTTTTCTCCCACATAACCACACTCCTTTTTTCCCCCTCTCTCTTCTTCCCTTCGTCCCCTTCCACCCGTCCAGCTCCCGCTCCCCAATGGATTCGAGTCCTGCGGCGTCCTGGCAACCCACCGACGAGTCGCGAGAGGCCACCATCATCTGACCCCGAACATAGCGCAGCGCAAGAGGAAAAGAAGAGACAGGCGGGAATTACGGTAACGGGGGAGAAAGAACGAGAAAACGGGGAAGCTGCTGAGCGCATCCTAGATTTCCTTGATGGGGATAGTGTCAAATATATATAAATATATATTCTGACTTAACTTGTCTCCTGCCTTTTTTTTTTTTTTTTTCTTCTTTTTTTTTTCCCCCGCTGGTGGCGTGGTATCGCAGTTTGTGTGCTTGCTTGTCTTACTACATTCTAGCAACTTTTCCTCTTCTGGTAATTTCTAGCTGGAAGGAGTTGGGAGAGCTGGGGCAATGGCAGCGGGAGGACGGGATGGTAATAATGCTGATGCGATGTGAGTTGATTTCTTGCAGAACAGAATGACGATATATAACTCCCCCCTTCCCTCGCAAAGATAGACGGAGGAGGTAGCTTGAGGAAATTGTTTTTTTCGCAAGTCGCGCTTCTTTTGCCTTGTATTTTGTTCTTTCGGAGGACATGAAAAAAATAAGATACAGATTACATGGTCGGGTGCTTACTTTCTCTTCTTTCTTCGACACTTTAGCCCCGAACTTGACGGTGAAAAGGATCTCTTGAGGGTTCTCTCTGATAAAGAACCGACGTTTGCTGAAGTCAACGATTATCTTGCCAAGTATATCCGCTCTTCGCTTGCCTATAATGGGAACCGCGAGAACGTATACTGATATAGATGATTCCGCCGCCCACAGGTTCCGTATCGCATGCCAAAATGCCATATTTCACTGCTTCGAGACCGGGACGGAGACCGCATCTCTGCGTGTGGAGGGCCGGTTATGGGAGATACATGTGAAGATCAACAACCGGTTTCGCAAGCTTTTACTTCGTGTATGTTTTTATCTCTCCCGCAAATGTCTTGTATTGTCAGACTTTCCGTCCAGCTGATATCCGCCATTTTTTGGACCAGTTCCGTGACGATAACGCGCAGAAAAAGAGACCCGTCGAAAGGCGAAAGTTGCAGAGCCACTACTTGAACTTTATCAAATCGAGCCAGCGTTTCTACCGTGGCTACATCCAACATCTCGTGTCGCGATTCGACCGTATACCGGAACTGGAGAAATTGGCCAAGGAACTTAAGTTTGAGAGTAAGATATATACTATACCATTGGAGAGACGCTGAAGACATTGCCAAATTGGCCCTCTCGCTAATTTCGTACAAACAGACATCTCTGTAGAGGAAAAACCTGAAATTCCGGACGATCTACGCAAGAGCGTCCTGCTTACATGCCATGCAACCCTTATCCGCCTTGGCGATCTTTCCCGCTATCGCGAAATGGAATTGGTTCCGCCAACGAAGAATCGAAACTGGAACCAGGCTATCAGGTATTATAAATTGGCCGATATGCTGAACCCAGACTCGGGAATGTCCCACAACCAGCTAGCGGTGATTGGGCTTGCGGATGGAAACCATCTGCAAGCAACTTATCATCTATACCGCGCTTTATCCGCCCAAGAGCCGTACCCGGGCTCGCACGGGAATCTGCAAATTGAGTTTAGGAAAGTGTTAGCAGTCCGGGCTAAGGGGGAGCCTATCGCAAGCGCAACTGATGAGAAAGCCTCTCTTATCTCTATGTTTGTTTACCTCCATGCCCAGTGCTACAAAGGGTTGGACTTTCCTGAGCACGATGAACTTGAAAATGAGATCCTTAGTCAAATGGCTATTGACCTCAAGGAGCTCTCCTTGCACCCGCATCTATTGCAGAAATTTTGTTTGATAAACATCGCTGCGGAAGAGTACGCAAATGCTAGGCGGACGAATGAGGGAAAAAGCGCAGGCGATGTAGAGCCCGCACGCGATGCACCGCTGTTTTTCCAGAGACTCAATGTGAAAACTTTCTTCACTCTGTTGCAAATCTTGCTTTCCGAGCTGGAATGCTCGGTTGCAGCAAACGAGTCTGAAAGAATAACGCCAGTTGCACAGTGCGTTTTGCCCGCCCTGCGACACTATAGCTCCTGGCTGCTCTCGAACAGTGGCTCTTTGGTCTATGAAGATAAGGATACTCTGTTATATGTGCAGATCAAAGAATTCTGGAAAATGTATGCGGGTACTTTAAGCCTGCTTACATCGAGTTTCGACGTGCCAAGTCTTTCTGATGTCGGGTATCTTCTTCAGGAAGACGAAGATACGCTAGGGTTTAGTCCCTTGGTTAATGATATAACCTGGCGAAGATACGTTGATGAGCGTGGCCATAAGAAACCCAGATCCGATCATATCACAGAGAAACTGCCCGCTCATATTGAAATGCTGTTTCGTGTTCGTGAATTTGTGATTGATGGTCTTGATTTGGTTGTTCAAGAGGTACTAAGTTTCCCTTTCTTTTTTCTTTTTTTCTTTTTTTCTTTTTTTTCCCGCCTTTCCTTATTTCTCCCTTCTTCCGTAACCTTTCTGCCTATCGCCAGAAATGTGGACTAAACTATTTCCTACAGAAAATTCCTATCATTCTCGCAGAGAATAAGGAGACAAAACTATTTGTCTGCAAGGAAGAAGGGCTCCCTCAATTCTCAAGCCCAAGCGGACATCAACACCGACACACCCTTTCCTCCACTAGCATAGAGCGCGAAGACATCCGTCCTCCTGAATCCAGTCAGGGGCCAATGGAATACGCCAACTCCCAATCGGCATCAGCATCTATCTCCCTCGCTATGAACCAGATGGTCGACAACCTCGTTGAATCAGAAACAACCGAAAACTGTCCCCCAATTGAAAAAACCCTCTCGTCCACTACAGCATGGCGCGACGCAAGCCTAAATAACGCCAATACCAATAATGGGGTTTCTCAACAAGACGGGGATGACGACCGCGCCGGTAACGGTAATTTTACCGGAACTGGAACGGGAACCTTCAATTCATACAGTCCCATCATCGAACCTGCAGCCCCGCAATCATATTCTCCCCGGCCCGCTCTACCAAGTATCCTTAACACTCCATTTGCGCCGCAACCAGGCGAAGCCCTATCGCCCGCTACCCGTCCTTCTACGGCCATCAGGCAAGGCGATCAGTATAACCCGATCCTCCGCGCGAATCATCATAACGGAGCGTTCTCCCCAGCCCAAGATTTCCCACAACAACAGCAGTACATCATGGGTTTCCAAAACAGCCTGCAACTCCCGTCCACGCCCAATGACTATTCATATGCAACAAGCAGCCTATCGCCAACACAGACACAAACCCCAGGTATCCCCTATAATCAAGGCGGGGCTGGTGGGTATGCCACCCGCCAACCACCACCGGGCCTTCCGTTCAATGGTTTTTTGAACACCGCTGCTCACCAGTACAACGAGCGGGGATTCAACCAGCCATCCGGTGTGTCTTATCAGTACTCATCGTACGATCCCATTTCGAGTGTGAATTCCAAAGCGTCGCATTTGGGCGCCGGCGTTATTGGCCAGACACCGCCTAGTGGGCAGGGGAGTGGCGGATGACCAGTTTTTTTCTCTTTGGGCAATGCCTTCTTTCGTGGCATATTCACTGGGATATATACACTTGTTTTGTAGGGAAGTGCAGGAGAAAGGGGGGCGGGGTTTGTTTTTAACCCCTTGACTTGGGAAACAATGTTGATGGGGGCCTACTTGTTCTTCCTAGATGGAGAAGGATCCAATAAGGCGTACTATGCTATGTCATGGATGTTTATTCGAGTTAGTAAAGGTAATCGGCGAAAACGGATAACTTCAAAGAGCGAATATTAGCATACCCCTCTGTTGCGAGCCCCTCGACATTGGCTATACCACTTTCTACCACCAGTGCGATGAGCTGCCTTCTCGCCCGGACAGGGTCGTTGCAAACCCCGACCGACTTCCCACACGATCTTCCTTCCCAAAAAGCCACCCGGCCAGCCTCAGTTCACGTCTCTCTCTAACTACGAGCCCCATGGCTTCCTTTAGCCACCAACAAGGGCACCACCATCCCTACTGCCATCACTAGCAGGCCCAGCGCTACCCGTCTCATTTCCTCTCAGCAATTTTACCCTCCTGAAAGTTTGCAATTGCGGAACGGAAAACCAGAATTCAAAACGGGGACCTCATTTCCTTCAACACTTGTCCGGACCAGGCTGCTTCAGAAAACTGCAACCTAGGCGCGATTGATACATATAACCACAACTAGCCAGCAACCTAGTCTACTCTAACCCCTAGGCAAGAATACCCCGCTCTCCTGGGTCCAATGTACGGTGCAGTCCACCACACGCACGGGCATCAGAGTAACACACAGCGCCACTCTCACACGCTCGTAAAGATGTGTGGTACATACGCCTGGCTTGAACATAAATTGCAGTTATGGGATTGTGGGCTACGATGGCCGTGGATGGAGTTTTTTGTCATTTCCTTAGATGGATAGCTAGCGGTTGCTGGCTGTCCGGATTCACGTTTCTTTTCTTTTCTTTTCTTTTCTTTTTATTTAATAAAGAAGAAACCTTTTATACTGTATCTATTGACTTGAATATATGTACGCCATGCGATGCTACGCTTGTGCTACGATTTATGCTATGCATGCATGCTATTGTTCTGCTCTGTGATTAATCTCCTTTTTTTTCTCTCTCTTTGAAATCATTGATAAGAACATATACCTGTGTCTACGTGTGTATTCATTCACATGCTTTGGTCGTTTTTCATTACCAGTATTATTCCTTTCATTTATTTATTTTTTCAACCCCCCAACCTCCTCTAATCGTATTTTTTTTTTTCACCAGAACAATTTTTGTACAGAGATGTATCTTACCAGACTGAGTGGTAGCTTAATTAGATTGATTGGCTGGCTTTTGTTATTACTTACGCTATTCAGAATTGCACAATTTATTTTTTTTTCCCTTTATTTTATTTATAGTTAAATAATTACCCTTCACTCTCTTCATCCCATCAGCTCTACAACCCAACCCCACCCCCGGGTAGAGATATACGTATCTATTTCCTCCGCGTTAGATCGAGGTGTATCTAATACGATCTATTTAGAGCAAAGCTGTGCACCTATGGGAGTTTGCATTGAATAACGTATCCAGCAGGAAAGGAAGTAGGAAAAAATCAACACTTTATTATTTGCGGGAAAAAAGTACCATAACGCGTTGTTGAAAACGAGACAATTCTATCATTAAATCTTCTTACTTCCCTTTTTCTTTTCTTTTCTGAAAAGAAATTCTCTATCTGGCAGTTGAAATTTTGTTTTTCTTCTAACCATCTCATTTCCATGTTGGTGCTTTTTTTTTTTTTTTTTTTCCCAGCCATAAAATCAAAAAGAGTGGGCGCAAAACAAAATAATTGAATGTTTTCATCGGAACCAAAAAGCAAAACACCGAAATGCAGACTCGTTGGGTGCAATGCGGAAATACGATAACAGGGACTGCCCAACGGAAAGTACCAGCGGGGTTGAATGTGCTGATATATGCTTATAATATTCTTTTTAAAAACTCCCATTTGAAAAAGGGTAAAGATAAGAAGAGAGGAGGGAGGAAGGGCGGAAATGGGGGGGACAGAATTTCTAGACGCAGGATGAAGGGTCTAGATCTAACTATTTATGAGTTAGAGGGGAGGGTCGCTATGCTCCATGCGGGTATCTGGGGTTGAGCCTGTGGATGTCTAATGGGCTGGGAATGAATAAGGAATGTGGTGGAGAGGGAAAAGGGGATTGCTGCGGAGGTCAAGAGGGTGTGGGGGGGTAGGAAGGCAACTCTATTTTCCCCTTTAGTTTACTGAGTCCGAAATTTTCTACGAGGGTTTGTAGGTTTGTTTGGGGAAGGGGTAGCTAGTAGGTGGGATGGATAGGTTAGTATCTCATTTGAAAGGGGGTTGTGAACGGGAGTAACCTCGTCCCGCGCGACTCGGGGTTGGGTGCCGCGGAACTTACGATGGGCCCAATTCCCTAATACTGAGTCCGGCGAGCCAATGGCCCATATCAACACTTTCTTCGATGCTCTTGCCCTCTACGACGCCAGCGCAGAAGCCACCGGCGAAGGCATCACTGTTTGTTCCAAGGTTAAGGGAAAAAATTAGTGTACTGCTCTCGTTTTGAACAAGGGATACTGGTGGCGTGGAGAGTTGGAATCTTACCCAGCACCGTTGGTGTCATTGATCTCATCCTTTGAGATGGCATGAACGGAGGTCAGCTTAACTTCAACATTTCCGTCAGCACTAGCAACAGCGGAGATGGTTGGGTCAGTCCCTTGCGTGATGATGACGATTCGGGGCCTGTTAGTGTTCTTCTTGGGCAGGGTAGCCATCTTCTTGGCGATTTCTTCGACGTCAGTGATTCCCCATCCATGAGATTCGGAGTAGGAGAGAGCTTCCGCCTCGTTGCCTAGGACGTAATCTGTGTACGGGAAGACGGAGTCGAGTTGGTCCTTGAAGAATTGAGGGATGAAGGGGGCTGAGAGGGAGAGCATGAAAGTCTATTATGGAAAACAAGAGGGGTTATTGAATTAGCTAAACTGATATCGAGGTTGAAGATACAGGACGTTAAGTAAGGAGTACACACCTTGTTCTTCGCAGCAGCCTCCTCAGCCAATGCCAGGATTGCCGGCACACAGACGGTCAAATGGTAACCGCCAACATAGTACACCTTAGCCTTCTCCACCAGGGACCAGATATGTGGCTGCTTCAGGTGGTCCAACTTGTACTCGTTGGAAGCGGCAAGGTGGGTGCAAAGACTCCGCTCATGACCAGTGATGATGACACCGCAGCGGCCGGTGGGTTGAGTCACGTCAACACGATACTCGGTACGCAGGCCAGCCTTGTTGCAGGCTTCTTGGAGAATATCTGCGTATTTATCCTTGCCGACACAGCCGATATAAAGCACGGAGTTTGGTGGGAGAATGTACTGAATTGGAGAGCGAGTTAAGTTCCATAAGACTTCCCAATGCATTGAGGATCAATTGGCCGTTATTTCTGCACAAACATACCTGAGCGCCACGGGCAGTGTTCTGTGCAGCCCCTCCTGCAATCAACTTGGCACCACGGTTTTGGATGAGGTCCTCGAAGAGACCCATATGCTTCTCCTCTGCAAGAATGGCATCGTTGGGTTTCAGGCCATATTTCTCGAGCAAGGCGGCATCTCTGAACTATGGTTTTAGCAAAGCGCAGACAAACAAACTGTAAAGGAAATAGGTCAATTCCTATGGTTGCACATACCCGACTCCCTGAATATCTAGAAGGAGGGGCATGTTAGCAAGGAAACTCAGTAGGGCGTTCGTGAAGGCAGCTTACCCAGCAGGGGATTCTCTAGGCAGAGAAGAGGATATCCTTCCGTAGCAGCCATTTTGTCTAATGAAAAGTATATCGATTGATATCCTTTGTGCGTGTGAAAGAAAAAATTGAGTTATCTGGTCGCCGTGGTTTGGTTGTGGTGGGGTTGCAGAGCGTAGTAAATATTGCAGGAAAAAGCAAATATTTAACGTCCAGTCTTGGATGGTCTTCATTCGGACCTCCAAACATCCCGAACACCTTCAACGCCTCCGCAATCAACACCGCAACACCACCAATATACACCACCAATCCATGCCCAAGAGCCCCCAGATCAACTGAAAAATGACAGACCCAGCCATCCAACTCGCCGAGACCATCCAAACCGCCTCCATAAACCCCCATCCCTCAGCAGCCCATGACATCAATCCGTCCACAACGACCTCGCAAAAGGAGCCGGTCACCATCAGAACCTACCATCATCGCTCTCCCTCATATGCCACCTCCATATCAACAGACATTGTCGACCCTAGCCGGTCAATACGGCCTCTACAGCGTGCCCCCTTGCCGCCTCTACCGGACCTGCGCTTCGAGCAGAGTTACCTAGCCAGCTTGAAGGGGGCGGAGACGTGGCAGAGGGTTGCGTGGATTACATTACGGGATCAGGTACGGATAATATAACTCTTGTCAATTTCTTCTTCTTTTTGTCCTTTTCGTCTATTTTCCCCATGACCAGTCACTATATGTTGTTTGCCTAGAATGACGACTTAACCAGCCTACTAATGTTGTCCCTGCCACGGAAAATAGGTCTTCCTCCCCCTACTACAAGGGACCCTATGGACACTCGCCCTCACTGGCTGGCGATATTGGAATCGTGGAGCCCAATTCACCGGCCAGACGCTGGGGACCAGGATCCGCAGGTGGTGGTGGGAAGTCAACAACTGGAAGATACCGCAGTCATGAATGAGATAAAAGTTATGAAAAATACATGTATATAAGAATTCCAACATTCCGATATTTGGGAGAGTATTTTTTTATCATACCCAACTAGCTGTGCAACCACGGGATTTTTTCACACGCTGCCCCTGTACTCAGCGCGTCCGCCGGTCCAGTTGCGTTTAAGTTCGACCTTCGGGAGACTCTCTACCTTAAAAAAGGCGGCGCGGTGCGAGGCTTTGGGGGCCTGTGGCTATTGGTTTTCGCTACCTGCATATGAGAGCGTTAGGCGTTTAGAGTGCTCATGGGATATTTGAAAGGTTTCCTAACTGTGGGAGGCATCGATCATTGAAGGTTGGCTTGCTGGCGCTACTTGTATGTATGTATATATATACATTTGGAAACTTGTTCGAAACAGAAAATGCCACGTAAATTTTCTTTGACATCAGTCCCAGGACAAAGTTCATCGGTTGCTCTCTGATATGGTGTCAAAAAAACTCTAGATGTGGTGGGTTTTTAGCGTAGGCACGTGTAAACAGAGAATTAACATCCACCAAACCTCGCAAGAAAGAGATTGAAAAAATAACAATAAACCCTCTGCTTAAATAAAACGAACCCTTGCGAAGTTTGCGAAAGGGTACGTTAATAGCTGAATGGAAAACTGGAACACCTTAACATACCAAAAGGGAGAGAAATAGAGGAAGAGAGAGAGATAGAAAAGAAAGAAACAAGAAAAGGTGAAATAACCTGACAAAGCTAAATAAATCACAAATCCCCCTACCAGACGGTTAAGTCAAAGCAAAGAGTGAGAGGGATTGATTAAAGAAACAAATAAAACAGCACCAAGGTCCCCACGCCCATTCAATCAAAACATATACCCCATCGAATTTCCATTGTCGCTACACACGCGAAAAGAAGGAGAAACAAAACGGACAAACGAAGTAAACAGATTATTAAAATGTGAATCTTTGGTCGACGATGTTGCCGATTGGTTTTGCATAACAACCTATCCCGGATAAAAACCACACGAGGAAGATAACAAGTTATCGAACTTTTTCAGCTCTCTATATGAATTGAAAATAAAAAAAAAGAAAAGAGTAAGAGTACGGATTGATCAGAATCCTTAGTAGATCGTGGCGGGACAGGAAATGCCGTGGATTACTGTAGCCCGGGAAGAACTCCGTTCTGATCGGATGGTGGATGAAGGTGTTTTTGGTTGCGGGATATTGGAATCCATAGGAAAGTTGAGGTTGTTTCACTGCGGGCATTATATTGGATACTTGATGAGTATCTTTCGAGCTAGTCACGGATGGCGGCGGCGGAGTGGTAGTGGCTGTAGTGGGAGGAGCTGTAGGCTCAGGAGAGATGATATGTTCTTTGTCCGAATTTACAGCAGTTGGTGGTGGTAGTGGTACCGCTGCTGGTACAGTGGATCATTTGGTGCAGATACAACCACTGCGAACGGATGCTGGCGATTTGGTTCGCTTGCTTCTGGCTTTACTGGTATAGGTTGTGGGCTTGCACCTGGAGCTTGGCCTGCAGTTGGGTTAGGAGGCGTGTTAGGAGCTGCGGTAGGACTGCTGCTTCCTAGCCCCCGCTTCGCTTTCCCATATCTTAGCTGGACCACCAAACTCCGCTGGCTAGTACCGTAGCCGTTCCCATCATTATCGCTAGGATCAGGGCTATATGACTCGGCGTCACTCATCTCCTCATCCTCATCTCCATACTCATTGTCCTCGCCGCCATCCCATTCATTCCCACTCGACGACGCAGCTTCCGATTCCTCGTCCATTTCATCAACTGCATTATACCCTTCAATATGTCTCCCCGCGCCATTCGACTGCCGACCCATCCTACTCCGATGCGGCCTTCTTCCGTTGGAAACAGGCTGTTCACTCTCGCCATCCCCTTCCTCGCCACCGCTAGGCCCAACAGACCGCGGCAGCAGCGGTGTTGATTCTTGCCGTTGACCACTTAGCAGGGACTGGCCGTACGCTCCGACAATCCGTGGTTTGACCTGCCGGCCGCTGGCGGTAAAGGTTGGGCCGGCGGGCATTTCACCTGGGGTTGAGAAGCGGGACTGGCGAGCTGATCTCCGGGTAGGGAGGGCGTCGGATGAGAAGTCATCATCATCATCGGAATATGTGTATTTGAGCTTCTTGCCGCGAGTTCGGCCTTCGTAGAGAGAGAAGCCAGGTTCCGGACGAGCGAATGCGGCTTTCCGCGCCAGGCGATAGTCGCGACGCTTTCGTTTCTGGATAAATTTGATTATTACGAAGGCAGTTAGTTTGATCTTCATATACACCGTCGTGGGAATTGTTTATATTGCAGAAGAAACAAACAGATTGATATCGGTACGTACCTCCTCAGAGCCCTCGAATCTCGGAATGCTGGTAAAGATCTTCTCACTCAGCCGTTTAGAGTGCTGCGACTTCTCCTCAGCAAGAGAATCCGCAACGCTTCTCAGTTCAGGAATAGTCCCTGCAACGCTCCACCATGTCCTGTTCTTCAGCGCAGGGTTGCTTTCCCGGTACAGTCTGAAATGTGTATCATCCCTGCCCTCAATAAGCCAATACCGGCGTTTATAGGCATCATTCCCCCATGGTTGGACGGATAATGGCTGATTGAGATCGTCATCGTGTCTCGTTTGTTTATAGGATGCTTTCAGTTTGGCTTGGACGGCGTCGGAGGATGAGAGGGCCCAAAGTATCAATGCCTTGAGGAAGGCCAGCTTCACCAACAAAATATATAGTTTTAGTTTCAAGGCGCATTGCCCATAGGTGGGGTTGGGACATGGAGTCTTACTCGTTCAGTAGGGGTCATTGTCGCAAAGCTTCCCCCGCCATGAAGGGGGTTTTTACCGCCCCACGATCGTGGCCACTGTGATGAGTGCGTCTGCACAACCTCCTCGAGGGCGCGTTGGTAATGGTCCCTCCTATATTGCACAAGCCATTAGCCCATTAGCCCTAGACACGTTTATCCCCTGACAAAAAATAAAGGAAAAAAAAGGAAGTAATCCTTTGTCCTGCTCATAGAAAAGGGCACGTGTATGGCGTATTGGATGGGTGAAGACGAACTCAACATCTCTCTTCCTGTTAAGGCACAGGCCAATTAAAGCGCACAATAATCTCATAATATGATCTCCAGGGACAGTATCCGTGACTCCTCTCTCAATATCCTGTGGTCCGTAGTGTGGAAGTGATTTTGGAAAGACATCCGAGAATCTGGAGCGGAACATCACGATAAACTAAAAAAAAAAATAAAAAATATGAAAACTATTAACAAACGCGTACTATTTTTCACAATTTTGATCGCCCGACAAAACACGCGTTAAATCTACGGATCAGGGCGCGATATGATCGCGTAAACTTCATATTACTTACTGCAATGTCTGGATTGTCTGCGAGAACATATTCATGAGGCGGCGAGGGGGCACGTTTTGGCGGCGGAGGAGAGGCTGGTTTGGCGGGCGTCTGGGGTTTGAAATACTTTCCCAGGCCCATACTGCGGTTGACGGAGGCGGCGATGGTTTCATCATCTGTGGACGGAGGAGAAGACAGCGAAGACGAGTCCGAGTCCGACATGATCCTTGGGTGCTGTGTAGAGGAGGATGGCAGGGCGGGGAGTGCGTGTGGTTGGTGGTGCTTGCGTGGTTGGGCGGAGGAGGTTAGGTAACTTGTAACTTATGGCCTTGCTTACTTGGGAGCAACTTAAACCTGGTGGCAGCGCGGCTATGACGCGGATCTCTCGTCTAAAGGCTTCATTGGGCCACGGAGGGGAGGAAGACTACATCAGCCCGCTGTGGCATGGAATTACTAGGGGCTATCGTCGTTGAACTAAAGCCCTTTTTTATCTTATTCATATTGTTTGTCAAAATTCAATTTCTATAGAACGAATAGATCTCAAGCTGGCCACCGTCATAGTTCACCCTGGATCACAAAGCTGCCTCACAAACACGGACCCACCAATAGAAGCCATTCCAATAGTCCCAAATAGCCATGCCTCTCCATCAGAAGGTTCTAAGGAGTATTTCACTCTCCAAATATGAGATTTTAGGGATGACACCGCCCTCTGCTGGTCAGTTGTCGGAAGCCTGGCAAAAACCACCTATGTTGAACAACAATGTAGCCCAACCAGCCAGTTTTCATGAAGGGTGGCGCTTAGCGTCTTTGAGTTCTCGTGTTCCAGTGTTCCAGTGTTCCAGCGTTCGCATTCAAGCGCTCGCTAAAATGAGCATCGCTACAACGAGCAGAGTCCACAGAGATTGATATGCCCGACAACCCATGGGGACAACGTATCTATACTGGTATGTCGCGACCAGTTCTGGTGTGGGCTGTTTCCAAGCATGGCACAGCTTGTTCCCCGACGCCCAGCAGCAGACAGAAAGTGGTGGGGAACCCAAATAACACATCAACAGCGCACAAGTTGTAAAACAATCATCATTTCAAAACAGATGCGACAAAGCCACTCGCTCGTAGAGCGTGAACTGAAAGATCAGTCCCCTTGTCTGAAACAACAACCATTTGTGAGTTTAACTCAGCACTTGAGCAAACGCACCTAAAAAGTTGAGTAAGGTGGGAGGAAATCATAGAGATCCGCCAACAGATAATATAACTGAAGATACAAAGGAACATAAAATAATCAGCAAGTCTGCATCACGAATAAAAGTAACAATTAAAAAAAAAATTCAAAAAAATTCAAAAAAATTCAAAAAAATTCAAAAAAATCAAAAAATCAAGTTGCATTCATTGTTCTTAGTGACCAAAGCCCCCATGTTTTGCCCCATCGAACAGGACGTGGAAGAGCAATAGATCAAGAACCACATTATAGCAGAGTCACGTAATACTGACAAGGAATCCGCCAGAATAACTGTTTGACGCCCAGACTTTGATAGATCTTATCGTGGGAGAGAGCAACCTTGCAACGGGCATCCATCCCCATCACCCAATTTCATGCATGGCGAGATTGGAAGAGATCCTGCCATCACCCCGAATGCCAATATCAATACCCAGCTCAGCGCCTGGTGGATTGATACTTCATCCGCAGCAGGTTGTCACCGTGGAAGAAGCCAGCTGCAGGTTTCTGTTGCGGATGTTCCAAGGTTGGTGGGGCTCGGCGCTAGAGTCAACTCGGTTAGCTTAGCGACGCGCACCCTAAGCCCACACAGAAAGCGAGACAGACGAAACCCAGCCAATTTCGACGAGAATCGATCTCACAACTGCCAACCCCATTCCGCAGCAGCCAACTTTGCGAAGCATCAGGTACGAGCCCGATCACCGTCCCCCATCGAGCAATTCAAATTATTGCAGGACCAAGCGGCAGCCTTTTGCTAACATTCTTTTCGTGCTTCTTGCCGACAACAGTTAGACGCCATGGGTCGTGTGATTCGCAATCAGAGGAAGGGCCGTGGATCGATTTTCAGTACGTTGCGGACAAGATAGATTTCATTTTTATCCTTGCGATCTCTCTACCCCCCAAATGTCCAGTTCTCCAAGATCCTCCTAGACGAAATAGAGCAAAAGAAGGAAAAAAGGAAGTGAGAGCCATAAAAAAATGTTTATGGAACGCGAAGAAACACAGTGGGAGATATGGACGAGAACGGGGGGAGGAGATGTGCAATCATAATTTTTGTGGTGATCGTAAAATCGTTGCTAATCGAAAAAACCACAGCGGCCAACACCCGTCTCAACAAGGCTCCTGCCCAGTTCCGTACCCTCGACTATGCTGAGAGACACGGATACACCCGCGGAGTGGTGAAGAAGATCATCCACGACGCAGGCAGAGGCGCTCCCCTGGTCCAAGTCTCCTTCCGCCACCCATACAAGTACAAGGACGTCGTCGAGACCTTCATCGCCAATGAGGGCATGTACACCGGCCAATTCATCTACGCCGGTAAAAACGCTGCCTTGACCGTCGGAAACATTCTGCCCCTTGGCTCCGTGCCCGAAGGTACCGTCGTGACCAACGTCGAGGAGAAAGTGGGCGACCGCGGTGCGTTGGGCCGCACGTCTGGAAACTACGTTACCGTCATCGGCCATAACCCCGAGGAAGGGAAGACTCGCATCAAGCTTCCCAGCGGTGCCAAGAAGGTTGTGAAGAGCCGCTCGCGAGGAATGGTTGGCATTGTTGCTGGAGGTGGTCGTACAGACAAGCCCCTGCTCAGTACGTTTTTTGTACCCCCTCCGCCAAACCGCGCAATTGAGACCGGTTTAAGGGATCATTCTTCCGTGACCTGGGAAAAATGACCTAGGAAAAATGATAAGTTTGGTTATGTATACTAACCACTCCGACCAACTCTACAGAGGCGTCCCGCGCCAAGCACAAGTTCTCCGTCAAGCGCAACTCGTGGCCCAAGACTCGTGGTGTTGCTATGAACCCAGTCGACCATGTAAGCAATATATTCCTCTTGTTACCTTTAGCGTATGACACCCGCCCAGCAGCATACTAATTTTTTACCTCCCCTCAACTAGCCTCACGGTGGTGGTAACCATCAACACATCGGTAAAGCCTCGACAATCTCGCGGTACGCGTCCGCAGGTCAAAAATCCGGTCTCATCGCTGCCCGGAGAACCGGTCTACTCCGCGGTACCCAGAAGACCAAGGATTAAGAAAAACAACACAAAAATCAAAAAGAAAAAAAATACACGAAATTCTTGCTTCTGGCTTCTGCGTTGTTGGGGGTTGTTTTTCTTCCTCTACCCTCCGTCTTCCTCCCTTCACCTCATCCTTCCCCTCCTCCTGATCCTCCTGTGTTTAAACCTCGGCGATCATCTGCATCTCTCTTTTTTATTACCTCCTCTATTTGTCTCTCTATGTTTCCTGCTTTGTTTTTCGCCCTTTCCGAAGAGCGCAAAAATTATGATGATGGGTTTGGTTGGTTGGTTGGTCGGGAGTGTGGTGTATTTAAACTTTTTAGAAAAATAATACTCACACGCCCTTCTCTCTTACTGTTTCTGGTTTTCAGCTCTTTTTGTTTTGTCTTTTTTTCTTTTTTTCCTCGAAAATGGCATGGCTATGTGATGTGTGTGGTAAATGATCATACCATGCACACTCACAGTTCGAGAAGAGCAGGCTCATGTGGGCCGAAGCCTGCTGGGGCTCCATTTTGAACAACGTCTGAAGTGAGCAAATAAATGGGACTAGAAAGGCAAAAGGAAGAGAAGGAAAAGAAATGGAATGGAGAGCAGATGTTACACCACTTATAAGTCAAAAGAAAAAGATAGGAAAATCTGGGACCCCAGAATCTCATTCATGATGATACCTCGTGTTTCTTCTGTGTTAGGGATGGTGATTGAATGTGGAATATATGTAGATGGACAGTGTAGTATTCACAACTGCACAGACAACGTATGACTTTTACAAGAATCTATCAGGATCAGGTCAACCGTCAACAGCTAACTCTCAACATTTGTCTCTCTCTCTTATCTACACAGTTTTGAGGGAAAGAAACCATTTTCTCCTTGGCGGAGGAAAAGAGCGGGAAAAAAAAAATTCTCTCAGCAGAATTTAAACTTTTACTATATAAAAGCTAAGGGGTTGAACTAGAACAAACAATTCTACAGACTCCAGAGATCATTCAGACGCAAAACAAAACATCCCTTTCAAGGATTCTTTTCTGTCAGGAATGTTCATTTACTAATATAATATTGACTGAATGAGTAGATAGACATACAGAAAACAGAAAACATATCAACCTTTTTCATTTCACGCTTTAAAATAATCAAAATTTTCTTCACTCCAGTAGCTACTATTCACTCTTCTTACACTCATTGATCATATTTATATCAATTGCTCTGCTTTATTCAGCCTCTTCAACCTCTCTTCATGTCTTTCATCACATCACTTCATATATAGGCTTCTCTAATCTGTACAACCGTACTCACTTGGTATAAACATTATATTCTCCGTGATGGAATGGAATTTTTCATGTTGGGCCACGGTTGCTTGGGAGACAGAATATTGCTTTGGTAGATTATACGTAGTATTTCACCTGATGTCAGTTTTCCAAACAACTCTATTCCAACTCACCTCTTCTCCTACAATCTGCAGACGACTACGGCAGCGGTATGCATGCTATCATCCCCGAGGCACAATTGTCTCGCGTACGATCGATCCATCGGAGCAGCCCCGTACCGTAGCATGAGCCATATCTATGGGCAATGATATGACGAGCATATTATTGAGGAAGTTCCCCCCCCTCTCCCGCGGGCGGTGGGCTCACAGATCTAAATATCCATAGGGAAATTGTTATTTTATGGGTTTAAAAATTCTTAAAAAATTTAGCTAGTTAAACGACCTGCCACTGATGTCATCCGCCCACAAATAAGTTAATTTCTCTTCGCGCGCCACCACCAGCAGAGACCGACCGATGATGATGGACCCATTGGAGGGATCCATGAATCCAGACAATGGAAGCCATGAGAGTTTAGACTTATGATGATTTTACTATGGGTACTCCTATGATTATACAAGACGACGACGCTCTAGACAAATATCTACTGTACATTCAACAAGCCGTCAGAGTTCGCGGTGTTTAAACCAATCCAAAGCGCCAAACTGCTAGGCATTATGTCATCGCTCGTCTACCTACCTACCCCACCGAGGCCAAGCCCCCAAGCCTCGGCACAGTGCAGACACAAACAACCCACAAACCCACCACCAACACCAGCCCACCGCGACCCAAGGAACCCAAGCACCACCCACCAGGAGTCAAAATAGCCGGCCTTTCTTGGGGGCAGGCTATACTCAGGGTTTTGTATTCCTATGTGTCAACGCAAGCAAGCAGGCAGAGACACCGGTCTATGGACTACGTTTGTGTTTGTGTAAGGGGGAAACCAGCAGCCCTTGGAGCAGCGCTGATCACCTGACCCTTGCCCTTTCGAGCCATTTAAACTATTTAGGCAAGGTGACGCTGGTGGGCTTGGCGGAGCTTGGCGGGCTTGGCCCACGTTGGGGCGGTGGTGGGGCTTACATAAGTCAGCAGCCAGCCAATCAGCGGCGGGCGGCCGGGGGGTCCCGTGATGAGCCCGTGAACTGGCGCTGATAGTTGCCAAGGGGCGTCGCAGGCGTTGCTACCAAACTGACCAATGGGCGGCGGGCAGTCACGGGGACAGGCCGGCCAGGCCAGGGGGGCGACGCGAGGGGGCGGGCAGCGTCGAGGAAGCGTCGAGGAAGCGGCGAGGGAGCGTTGAGTGAAGCGTCGAGGGCTGACGGCGTGGTGCCTGCCGTTTCTGCCCAGCCCTATTTATTAGGGCCTGGCCCCCCCCTTCAGAGCCCTCGTTTGCCCGAAAGAAGAAAGAGCGAGCCTTCATTTTATTTACTTGCATATCCATTTATATCCAGATCCAGCAAGATCAAGAACAAGTACAAGAACGGAAAGAGAAGCGAAGAAGAAGAAGCAGACAGACAGACAGTAAACAGGACTCGGACTCAGTTTGCAGCCAGCGGCGATATTCTTCACGTAGCTCTTCTTGTATCCTACTACTACTTACTACTACTACTACTACTACTACTACTACTACTGCTGCTGCTGCTGCTATTGCTATAACCTACTACTACTGCTACTGCTACTGCTACTACTATAACCTACTACTATATCTGAATATATCTGAATACTTCATCCGAGCACACTCTATAAGCATAGCATAGAGAGAGAGAAAGAGAGAGAGAGAGAGAGAGAAACGTTATAGACTCACCCCATCCTATCCTATTATCCTACCACAACGACGTCCCCGAACTACCACCACCAACAACAACAACAACAACAACACAAAAGAAACCACCTAAAGGACCCCTCGCTTCAAGGCAAGCTCCCGCAGCTATCTTTGATGGCATTGAACACCGTTGAAATACCAAGTCACCTACTTACCACCTTCTCCTCCGCCTCCTCAATATCGCTCCGTCGTCCACCCTTATTACCCTTCCGCTTCCTGCTCTTGCCTGCCAAGTAACTATCGACCAGACCGTATCGTGTTCAGCCTGCTCCTGCTGCCTGTGGTATACATATATCTATCTATTATTTATATAGATATATAAGAAGAAGCCATCTTACGCGCGCTCTCTGGAGCTCTTCCAAACCCTGGCATACGGTCTCTTTATATATATACCCCAGAATCGATATTGATATCAATATCAAAAACGACAACCATATCAACAGCAAATAAATATATCAACGACAACGCCTCTCAAAAGATGGCCGTCTCAACCACCTCCTCCTCCATCCGTTGGCGTGCAATCGTCAACCGTGACGCCACCGCCAACGACTTTGTCTATGGCGTGCGCACTACAAAAATCTACTGTCGCCCCCGTTGTCCTGCTAGGCTTGCCCGCCGCGCAAATGTCGAGTTCTACGACACCCCCAAGCAGGCTGAGAAGGCCGGCTACCGCCCTTGCAAGCGCTGCAAGCCAGAGGATCTTCGTGCCCCACCTGACCCGCATATCAAGCTCGCCCAGCGCGCCTGTCAGACCATGACACTGGCGGCGCTGCGGGCAGCGAGCGGTGCTAATACCGGCGAAGCGAGGACGAGGCCGACCCTGCAGGACCTGGCCAACGAGGCAGGGTTGACCCCGTCACATTTCCATCGCGTGTTTAAGAAGGTTGTGGGCATTACGCCAGGGAGGTTTGCAAGAGAAGTTATGGAGGGCAAGAAGATGACTGGGTATCTGAAGAGGTTGGAAGAAGGCATCAGTGCTAGTGGTGGTGGGTATGCCGGGTATGGTGGTGGCGCTGGCACCTGTGGTGCGGGAGCGGGAGTGGAAAAGGCCGATGCAGACGGAGAGGGTAGGTTATCGGTAGACTTTTCAAGTAAACCTGGTGGTGCTGCTGCCAATGGATTGGGTCTGGATGGGGTAGACGGCGTATTCTCCCCCACCGTCACTACGGATTCGCAGAATTATACTGCCCTCCCTCACGCTGGATCCATGCGCATTGATTGGAATGAATTCGATAGGATGCTGGGTGGCACTGGTGGTGACGATGCTAGGCGTAATAGCAACAACAACCACAGTAATAGTCATCAACATCATTCCCATGCGCTTCCACATAATCATAATAGTGGCTTTTCCATAGCAGACCAAAAACAGCAGCAGCCGCAGTCCCCCCCGCAGACACAGGCGCATACACAGGCGCAAACACAGCCAAATACACAGGCACAGACATCCACTGCCACGACAACAGCACCGCTCCACCCACACATCCTCGACCCATCCTCCACAAACACCGCCGGTCTCCTCCTCGACCACTATGAACTCCCCTGGGAATCCCCAGACTGCACCCTGAACTTCTCCTCCTCTCCCACTCGCCACGTCTCAACTGCTGGATATAGCAGTGGCTCCCTCTCCCCCTACGACTATGACCCGCTCATAGACACAAACGCAAACACAGACTTCTACAGCAAATTCTTCGACCACAACAACACTACCACTACCACAACCCTCAACTCAAACTGCAACATAAACTGCAACACCAACTGCAGTAACATCACCTGCACCAACACCACCACCACCACCAACAAACAGCAGCAACAGCAACAAGAACCGTTCCGCCAGCTCGACCTCTCCGAAGATTCTGCCTCACTAACACCTGTCGACACACCCCCCTTCCTCGTCGACTCACTGCACACGACAGGCTTCTCATCCGGAGCCTCATCGGCATCGTCGGCGCATGCGTCGCCACTGTTGCTGTTTGAAGATGTGGATTGGTATGGGAGCCCGAGCATCTTCCAAACATATGCTTAATTAATTGCTGTTTTTTTCCCCTACCTCTTGCTTGCAATGAAATTTGGGATTTGGGATTGGGTTTCGGCTAGGTCAACGTAGGTGTTCCGGTGCAAAAGGAAACCAAAGAAAGCAACCAAAAAAATGACAAATGAGATGCGAAAATCATGACAAAAAGGGAAAAAGTGGGATATGAGTAGTTACGATGGGTGTTTTATCATATTATCATTTCGTGGAAGTTCTGGGGTCTGCTATTTCCTTCTCGCATTTATCTTTGTTCATATCTTTTAACTTTCTGTAGAGATTAATAATGTTTTTCTTCTCTTCTTTTCTCTTCTTCTTTTTCTTTTCACTCTTTCCCCCTTTTTAACATCATTGATTATGTTTTTATCATTCTCATAATGTATATATAATAACAGCTCCTGACAGAATTAGAGATTGACAAGAGAAGAACAGGAAAGGAAAGGAAAAGAGAATGAGTGAAAAGAAGAAAGGAAAAAAGAAAGGAAAATGATGATGAAAAGAGAAGTGAGAGTGATAAATTTACTAAAGCTTGAATTGTGAAACTTGAAGTGTCTAGAGAAGAATATATATTCTTATATTTTTAAGAGCAAAGAAAAGAGATGAAATAAAAATATGAAAACGAAAGAAATAACATGATATGAAATAATGAAAATGATGATTGAATTGATATAATATATTCTTCAATATTGCAATCATTTTTTAAATAAAAATAACACTCTTTTATTATATAACTCTGTTTCTCTTTAAAGATAAAAATAATATCAGTGAAATATAGAGAAACTGATTATTTATATTTCAAAAAATAGAAGATTTTATAAGTAATTACATTAATATAGAATTAATTCTTAATTTTAATAGTAATTTAATATTACTGTTCTTAATTCCTTACAGAATCTATTAAATATTAAGATATTAAAACTATATATTTAATATATTTTGATTAAAGACTCAGTTAAATCTTGAATTGAATTTAATTTTGTAATTATTCACAGATTATATACTGACTAATATTATCAAGATACTTTTTTTTATATTTTTCTAATGTTTTGAAACATTAAAAACAGACAGGATTTTCACAGCTTCAGATATTCTTCACAATCAGAGGTTGAGAATTTTTCAAAATCAAGAAAATTGATGCATAGAAATTCTAGGGCTAGGTCTCTCCACCTTCCAATTTGTATGGCAATTTGACCCGGGGTTGTGGCGTGGTAGGGTAGGGGTGGATGGGATGGGGGAAAACCTCACATGGGGGCTTTGAACCATGTTTGGTTGAATCACTTCACCACCACACGGGGTATGAGGTCGGTGTTGGGGTTGAAATGCTTGAATGATCGAGCACTATCAGCGGTTTATTATTCGAAAAATTGAGCGAGTTCGTGGTGGAGCGGTTTGAAAAAAATTCGCATATTCTGTATCTGAAATTGCTAAATGTATAGTTAATAATTGACTGTATAAGTACTAGAAAAACCCTGAGATCTCTCAGATCTCAGGTAGATGTCATAGTCTCTGACTGCATACATCTATAATTGATTTCTTATTAGAGTTAGTGTCTGCAGTAGTTACTCTTCTTTCAATCTCATTTTTCAATCCTTATCTCATTTTCATTCTCTGTGACCGCCCGCCTCTTTCTGAACAGAGAGACTGTGATTGTTCACTCTTGCTACTTTTCAGAGCTTCTGTTTCTTTCTTCTTTCACTTTTTTCTTCTTCTACTTCTTCTTTCTTTCACTTTCTTCCTTCTTCTACTTCATTCTTATTCCTCTATTCAGAAGTACATTCATTCATGCTACTTCTCAGAGCTTCTGCTTCTTTCTGTAAAGTTAACTATGATAAACAGACAAGCATGTACACACACATATATATATATATATAGAGGCGCCCGCCCATCCTCATCTTAGAAGAATGAGACGAGATTTACCATTTTACAAGTACTATACAACGCTACAATTGACATACGCTGCAGTGATAGTCTAATCTATATACTAGCACAGATTATAACACTCATCACTAAGAATCTCTCTCATGATATAATCATCAAGATCTGATTCATTTGAGTTAGCTTATTTCCTATTTAAGATTAGCTTCAAATAACTAGTGAGTGACTAATCATTGATTATAATATTCTGAACAGTGGCTGAGATTCTGAGATAAAGCAAGATCTAACTTCTGTTTCTGAATAGTCTCTTATATATTTTTAAAACTTAAATTAGTTATGTTTATTTATAAACTAACTCATTTATCTAGATGGTGAATTTGAGGTATGCTAAAAATATGTGTGATAAATAACTTACTGATTAAAAGAGTATAAAAAAAAGAGTACACAAACAGCACGGGAAATATATAGTTAGAAAAAAAAAAGGTAGTTGAAAACAATATAATAAAAAACATAATAAAAGTAAGCACTTTGCACTGCTGGGAACATAAGGAACTTGTTGAAACTGTTCCAAAACTGAGAAGCAAAAAACAATGAAGCAAACAATATCCAACACACAAGTAACAGGCCATTGCAGAGGCACCTCAACGATACTCGTAAACAAGGATAGAAGCCAAAGGTAGACAAGGGATGGTGGGTGAGGTATCTGGTATAAAAAGCATTTGAAAAATGGAATACAGAGCACAGCATAGAGGGATGGTGTTTCGCGCGCGCGGAGTGGGTGATAATGGATGACAGGAATGAACACCAACTGAAAGGAATCAGGAACGTTGAAAACACCAAACCAAAATTAAAGGAAAAGGAAAAGGAAAAATAAAAATAAGAAAGAATTACAAGAAAATAAAAGGCAAACAATACCCCCCTTCTACCAGGCTTCTCTGAAAAATGAAAAAAAAAACCGCCTGGGTCTGCCCTGACCGTCTTCCTGTTGTATATATAATAATAAAATGAAACAAATGAACTCATTCCCCCTGTATATATGGAAGGTATAGTTTATCTTTCGTCGTCATTGCTGTTAATCACATCCTAGAGCAGGTGAAACTGCCCGCGGAAGTGGTATCTTCATTGATGGCTCTTCCGGAGACGTAGAGGCCGAGTCCGCACTGTGGGGTTTTTTCGGTTTGGTTAGATCTTGTTCTCTTTTCCTTTCTGTGTCTTCCTGTTTTCCTTTGTTGTCTTCTTTTTTTCTTTGTTTTGATTGAAATAATGATGGCTATGTCGGGTACATAGGAGTAGAAGGAAAAAAAAGAAAAAGGGAAAAAAGGCGGGGGGGGTTTGGGGAGTTCATAGTAAGCAGGCAAAGTCATGGGGTGAATGAACGTACAATTAGGGCGCCGCTGGCGACGCAGAAGACGTTGAGTAGGGTGAGAACGATCTTGCGTGGGCTGGAGAAGTAGCGGCCTTTATTCAGGTAGAGCCAGAACCAACCGTTTAGGCCGACTGTTTTGGTTTGCAGTTTTGGTTAGTCTCTGTTTTCATAGGGGGTTGGAAAAGAAGGACGAAAAAAAAGGAGGGTGGGTATATGCAGGGTTGCTTACAAGTGAACCAACTTGCGAAGAGCGCAGTCTATACCGAGTTAAGAAAATTTGGTTCGTTAGTCTTTTCCGCATCATATAATTTTGTCATTCCCATTTCCTGCCTTAAAGGGGGGAAAGAAAACACGTACGATCAAACTAAGAAGATGGTTAAAGACGGGGATAGCTTCCGCGATGATCCAGGCGATGACCCATAGTAAAGTGGCCAGGCCAACCCATGCGCCAATTGAAGTCCAGTTTCGTCGGGACATGTGATCTGTTCCGCGGAAGATGCGGACGTATAGGTATTTGCAGGCGACGTGTCCGTTGATGACGCCGGCAATAACGATCTAAACGGTGCTGTTAGTTGTTGGTGCCTTGGTTTGAAGGGCGGACATATATATTTGGGGGTATGGAATCAAACGTACAGTAGGGCATGCAACGCCGTATGCGATCTTGCTAATGAGAGGTCCAGTTGAGCTCAAGGCTGGTGATGCTACTTCTCTTCCAGCAAAGTAGTAGATGACGACGCCAGCGATCGTGTAAAAGGTAGTGTTGGTTCCCTGGAGGGTGAAGAGGGCTTTGGAATAATCGCTAGGATTTTTGAGTTCAGATGCAAATCCGAAAAATGCAACGTGACCGGCTGTACATACATTATGGGAGGGAGTTATGATTAGTATTGAAGACAGATTTGATATATACAAGGGATAGGAGAAAAAACACTAACAATAGGAGAAGATGATATTGCTGACTGCCAAGAATGCGTGGTAAATATCTGTCGTGACAAATGCATCAATGCCGTCGCCGGGTTTTTGCACCCCGACTGCTATCATTGTAATCATGACAGCACTGAATATGCTAGCGAATGCTACAGTTGAGATATAATTAGTCAATGATTGGGTCCATATAATGTTCATTGAAAATAATTCAAGGTTCATAAAGGAGGCGGGGGTGAATATTGGGATATGAGGGAACTCACAAATAATAGAGAGCCAAGAAACATTCTTCAGTGTTCGTGGAAGGGTAAGGATTAGTGAAACCAGCATTCCCACAAGGCCAAAAACAATACTGCACGTTCCGTTATCCGTAAGCGTGTTCATCATGACGACAAACGTAAGGACGTGGCTGCCCATGATGAATATTAGGAAGAGGAGCTGCCCAACGCCGAGCAACTCGCGGCCAAATCTACCCATGAGAATCTCTCCGGCGTCGGCCATGCTATGGACGTGCGGGTATGCAGCTTTGAATTGGCCGATGGTGTAGCCGGTGTAGGTTGCTAGAAAGCCAATAAAGAGGAGAATTATAATGGCTCTGAAAGGAGGACGTAATTGTTAGTTGTATTGGAGATATATAAATTCCGTTGGGCGGGCGAGCTTTGACTCACGGTACTAATCCCAACGCTGCGACTGCTGATGGAAGAGCAAGAATACCCAGAGACATAGTCTCCGCGATCATGACTGTAGTAATTGTTAGTGTCTGTTTCTATGCGTCTGATGAACAGGACTAATAGCGGCATGGGTTCCATACGTAGTCCACATTGCCTAAAAGCGAACAAGCATGAATCGTCAGCAATTGTCATTACATTTTCCTTCTTTCCTTCCAACGGATTTTTTTCCCCTTTCTCTTCATTCTTGATGAAATAACTCACCACCACGTCAACACTTTATATTTAACCTCAGCAGAGTCCTCATTCCCGAAGGGATCCACGCATTGAGTCACGACATCCTTCTCGTATGGCGGGAGCGAAGTTGAGCTGCCGCCATCGATCTTCTCTATGTCCCCTATTTTCCCAGGGATCTGCCGTTCACTGAGACCAGACTGGATTTGTACCTCCTCTCCATCCAGCATAACTGCCATCCTTCTTTTGAACCTGCCCCCCTTGGCGGAAAATCCGGACATTCAAGGTTATCAACTTCTCAATTGTCGACGTCCGAACGAGCTGTTAAAACAACAAGCCTGCAGAGGCTTTCCCTGTATTGTGTGGGGTATGTGAGTAATAAAAGGGTGCGGGAGTAGGAGAACGGCTAAATGACGAAAGACAATATAAAAAAAAATATGGAATTGAAATAAAGAAGAGAACCAGGAATACATAAGGAGAGAAACAGGGTTTTGAACGGATTCTCCGTTTCCACTTCTGGTCTTGGGAACCCGCCTTCTCCTTGCGCCGGGAAACCACCTCTAAATAATGCTAAATAGAATTCGGAGCCGAGTGAAAGTGGAAATCGGGGCGCCTTTTTTTTGGCCTTATCTCCATATTTTCTTTCTCCCCAACCCAGGGGCCCTTATCAACTATCCTTATTATGCCCTAAACAGGAGCCTGGTGCCTGAAGGCGCTACATTTTTGTTGAGTCGGAAAGGCACGCCCGCCGCCTCTGAGTCTGTATACAGTTGTTTAGTTAATATCTCTAAATAAAGTTGTAGGGAGTGGCGACATCACCTGCCGTTGCTTTCTATAATAGTAGTTTGTAATCTCGATCAGATGTACCCTTCTCCGGGATTGCGGATCACCACATCTTCTATCTCTTCCCCCCTCCTCTCTCCCCGGCATGCCGCACACTCGTTACTAATAATAATGTATCATATTGCTGTCCATAAAGGTGTGGGTACGGACTTCCCCAGTCCCGGCCGTTGAGTTTATGGCATGAGCATAAATAAAGGCCATATTATATAGCCTTTCCCTCTGTCCAGGGAAGCCCTGAAAGTATGCGGATCGGCGCTAGAACGCTTGAGACAATTAAGCTTTCTTCGGAATGCTTGGCACCAGCGGCCGCCAAGCCCGCCAAGCAGTGAACAATTCCCGCCGACTTCCGGCTTCTTCTCCGGGAAACATAATGAATATTTTCGGTATTGAGGCTTAGGAGCCAAGCGGTTTCTGGTATGGCTATTCTCTGAGGTGAGTGGTTGTGGTTTGTTCTTCAGTCGGGAGATGAGGCTTGGCTGACACTTTGCCAAGGCGCAGCGGCCAAATCGCGATGGGATTCAGCACTCTAAGACCCGTTACCGTATTTGCAGACGTACAAAGTTATGAATGAACTGTTCCCTAATCTGGGTTCGGTGTGCAAATAGTATCACAGTAACTCTTTTCTACGCTTTTCATCCATCTGGGTTCGGTGTGCAAATAGTGTCACAGTAACTCTTTTCTACGCTTTTCATCTATCTGGGTTCGGTGTGTAAATAGTATCATAGTAACTCTTTTCTACGCTTTTCATCCATCTGTGTCCCTCCACCGCCGGACTCTGAGACGCCAAGTTCAAGCCTCTTGTTATTTAGCCCCCTTTTGAAATCTCTGAGCTTCTCATCCGCGGCAAACTCAACACTTGCTCATTTTCAAATCAATGCTGCTGATTATCGATATATCCCTACAGAACACACCTGGGCACTCTCTCGTAGATGCCTCTCTTGGTATAGAACATCCATCCATGGATAGACTTCCAAGGGTGCACGGGTTCAACATGGCCCACTGCGACCCGCCTTGAGTTTGTTTCATGCCGCCACCCAACCAGGCGTTTGCCATATAAAAAGAAAAAGTTTGAACGCTTAGATAGCCGAGCCTTTGACTTGCAAGGTACCCATTACCCCATACTAGACTAGACGATGGAAAGGGGACAGCGGTCTGTCTGGGCGGTAAGCGATGAACCGTTCCATAAACCAGTACCTATCTCCTATCTCTGTGCTCGTCGATATAATTCACGGCTCTGTTTTAACTACTACATCATTTTCCAGTAGTCTTGTGCTACAAAGTAAGGATGGTGATACCCGCCTCTTTTTTTTTTTTTTTTTTTTTTCTTTTTTAAATCTTTTAAGTCAGAAAATGAATATTATATTGCTTTTCTTTTAGAAGAATATATGAATTGAGATGCTGACAGCACATGTCCTTTCGCCACATACTCTCTATCATTAATAGAAACATAAGTTGTGCTGAGCATATTCAAGGATCCATACTGATCACAATGCAGGGGGAAAAAAAAAAGAAGAAGAAGATTCTATCTTCGACAGAATTGAGAATTTATTGGTTCGGTCTAGTTCGGGGCTCAGATTCTAGCCTCTGCTAGCAAAATGCTTTGTGGTGGGTGAGGTTGAGGTGGTGATTGTAAGTTATTAGTAAGCGGAATCTGAAGTGGGGTTTGTATGGCGATCTTGCTGACCGACCAACTATCATATAATGTAGGCTACTGGGGCAAAAGAGCTCGATCACCACCAGCGCACTGCTGGTAGAAGGGCCGATCAACCGCGGGACCCCCAACACCCCCCCTCAGACCAGCTATCACAGAGTACAGTACTTCCTCTCAGTGACTCTCTTCAGTGGCTCCCCACAATGGCTCCTCTTAGTGGACTCAGTCAGTCCTAGGGCTCAAGGGACTTCTAGGGCACACTCCTGGGATGTCTCTTGGCACTGTTAAAATGTCCAGGGTATTTATTAGGAATTTTTAAGTCCATTCTGGGATTGAACCTATGCATGTTGACCACAGCGGGGCTCACGCTTAACAGTCTCATAACCTGTAGGCTACTGGGGCAAAAGAGCTCTTTTGCCCCAGTAGCCTACATATAATAATAAGATTCTTCCACTATCCGGTTTGTGTGGGGTTAAGATCTCTGAGATCTAACCAAGTTAGGTTAGATTTTCTTAGTTCCCGAACTGAATCAAACCGAACTATTCTATCAGGGCCCACAACCGAACTGGCCCGATAACTTTGCTCTCCTGAACCGCCCTTATTATTATATTATTATATCATTATCAACTAACTATACATAGTAGTTTTCCATATCTCCGAACAAACCCCGAGCACTTCCCTCATCATACACGTACCTATCCCTCAGGAAGCCGGGTGGAGATTCCCTTTAGCTTAGAATGCCCTTTGGTAACTAGTGACAGACAGAGAGGGGGGCGGGGAAAGAATGTTAGTATCCTCTTCTCTAGTGTTTTCTTATATATGCTGGATATCTTTCCCCTGCTGCCAGTTTTCAATCTTTAGGAGGAGCAGAATAAGTGCTCATTTCAGACCAAAAGATGCCTTTTTCAGAGGGAGTTTTCAGGTCATATAACAGGAGACTTGACATCAAAAAGGACGCCACCCGTCACCAGATATCAAAATATTACGAAATGGACGAGACGAGACGAGGAGTGGGGGTTTTTGTTAACCACGACCACGCCTGATGATGATTGATCATTTCCTCCTGTGGAAATCAACAGAGCATGCATGCATGGATTTCTTTTGTCTTCTTTCTTCTCTTCTCTGGTACATCACGCCTCTCCTCCCCCACAGATACGTTTTACCCCACAAAAACATGGAACTACGTGGAGGCCGGTGGAGTCGTCGGCAAGTGAATTTCCCTACTTGCTACGAATTGCTTGCCACTAGTTAGGTTCCATTGACATTGATGGAGTATAACGGTTCGCCTGTGTCCGGTGTCAGGCGCTAAGCGAGGATTTTCATTAACTTGCTAAAGAAAGAATGAATGAATGAATGGGGAAATCGGAGATGACAGTTACTATATATATGCTAAATGAATATAGGCTATGTTGGAGCCGAAAATGAAAGAAATAAGAGAGCGAATTTATACCTATTAGAAAAAAAATAATTAAAGTGTGCAAGCTTGACAAGTAAACTTGGGGAGAAAATTTAATGAAACAAAAAAGCACGTCGACCAGGGCTTCAGCACCCAAGACTCCAAAATCTCATTAGTTAACATCACAAGAGGTTGATGGTGAAGGTAATGTAACACCACACCACCCTAGGAGCTATGTCAACATTCACCAATCTCCAAACAATGAGGTATAAGAATATACCTGAGGTATCATTATCCCATGAAACGTTACTGCAAATAACAGGCAAGTGTCCATCGGCAACCCAGCACCACTTCCCCCGGTGTTAAGCAAAATATCAAACCCCCCCCCTTCTTTCCGCTAACGCAAGTGATCGTTTTCGTCATCATTGCATCATCATGATCAAACCAGCAAGCACGACGATAATCAAAATAGAATCGTGCTCCCCCTTTCTTTTCGATTTAACCTAGGACGTCGGCCGCTGTCCGTATACGAAGTGGAAAACCGTCAAAAGATGGTTTTTGGGGTCACGGAATTCCTTTCGCACCGCATCGCACAGGACTTTGGTTTCGTCTATGTTCCAGCCGAGGATGCGGGTGAAAAGGGCCAGGGTGAATGATTCGATGCAGCTGCACATGTGTTCCATTTGGAATGCGCCCACCTCCTTGAGTTTGGGGTCTTTGGGCCATGTCCCCATTGGGACCTGCGGGGACGATACTTGTTAGTATCTATATTCTGTAGGGAAGGGGGTTATGTAGAATGAAGAAGAAGAAGAAGAGGGGAAAGTCTAAGAAAGAAAAACAAAAATCGCTCAACCAGGATGAAGAGACATACCTTGTATATATCATCCTGGACATTCTTGAAGCCAGCGTTGATCAGATTCTGCTTCTGCTCACCAGCAACATTCAGGCGTTTCCCAAATTTTATACTCGCTTCATCTAGTAGGGCTAGCCAGCGGGATGTATTGGGGCACTTCTTAAGCGTCGGGTCGTCGTCGGAGTGAACCCACGCTT
The DNA here is from genome assembly GCF_000003525.1 of Blastomyces dermatitidis ER-3. Classification (NCBI taxonomy): domain Eukaryota; kingdom Fungi; phylum Ascomycota; class Eurotiomycetes; order Onygenales; family Ajellomycetaceae; genus Blastomyces; species Blastomyces dermatitidis. The sequence goes on from NW_025544775.1 coordinate 6,522,482, forward strand.
CATATTCTTGCATTTCAATCCACCCTCCAGGCTTCAGGTGCTGGAGTGCGCGGCTGTACAATGTGTTCCAATCCTTAATGCTCCCGCCCATCCCCCGCGCATGGATAAAATCGAATGCCTCATCTGACGTATACACCCATTCACTCTCAACATCATCGACATAAAACTTGCAATTGGGAGGCACCCAGGAAGGTTGAATGGGGCTCAAGTCGTTCCCGATCACGGTGGCAGTGTGGAATTCATCAGCAAAATCAATAGCCCATGCACCTGTTGCTGTCCCGAAGTCTAGCACTCTCTTCGGCTTCGCGGTAATGGGCGCTCGGAAGAGCCGACCGCCTAATATAAGGCGAAAGATGTGGTGGTGTAATTCGAGCCGCTCCTGCTCCGCTTCGTCATTTGGTAACATATACGATCCGTTCCTGAATCCGTGGTATCTCCTTCCATTTTCTATAACGTGGCAAGAAAAGGGCATAACAGCATTAGCACGAAATGCTGACCCGACCGGAAGCGCAGAATTTTGTTGGGATGACGCTCACCATATCTATATTCTAGGATTGAGGAGGAGAGCGAGGTTCCAAGGGAGGAACCGCCAACAGTCGCGCTGATTGAGGCGCAATCTGCGAATTCTGTCTGTTTCGGTTGTTAGTTCTATAGACCTTTGAAAGAAGAGTATTGAGGAAAGGTCGCCAGGGAGTCACTACATCGATATCGATAATCCCGGGGTTTGGTGCAGAGGGCTGCACAATTGTCTCAGTTTGGTGTGTCATTTTTATTTACTTCTCGAGGAGCAAAGGGAGCAAAAAGCAAAAAGAAAAATCAAATCGAGAGAAGTAATGATCAAATAATACCTGTGTTACCAGGAAATCGTCAAAAGATGTTTGTTTTTGGGGCTTCCACGAGCTCGGGAACACCGATATATATGAATGAACCCAGTAGTACACGAGGGGGAGCCTGGCCTCCCCATCCTCGTCTTTTGGCAGTCCTCGCTTGAACATAACCAGACTGCTTTAGCTGCTGTGTCTAGACTAAGGAATCAGCTCGATTATCCCGTCCGCTTACTGCATAAGTCTTAGTGTGCAGACTTTCAACTGCTAACGTCGCGGAGATCGGAAACGCCATCCAGCGCGAGTGACCGGCCTGCTGTCCCGGACGGGTGAGAGGGTGCAACCTATCTTTACTCGGCGTAGTGTCTTGCCCGACCTCTGCCGGACCTCACATTAACTTTCTGACGAGACACTCACTCCACAGATGTTCGGTATGGTAAGATTTGCGACCAATTCAACACCGAAGGACTGGCTGAACCTGCTCAAAGGCCTGAGCACCGCGAATTTTAGTGTGGCATATCAGACTCAAATAATGAACGGTTGACTAGATTATGAGATGTCAATGTTCTCTTTCAGTAGCTCCTTGACCCTATAGATACCGTTCATAGTCGGTTTCTTTTGGATAGCGTACGAAGTCAAAAGCTCAGCAAAAATAATCGCCACAAATCCCACAGTCAACTCAACACTCCAGACATGAGAGTTCAGGCTAACAGAGATGGCGCATAGAATTGGCGTCTTGAGATTCCTTCTCGACGAAGCTAAAAAGCAGCGGGAGGGGGGACGGACGGCAACAAAGTGGAGTACCTAGGAAAAGAGCCACAACAAGGCCATCTCGCCAGCAGCGTTTGCGAAAGTTGTTTTGGTCTTCCGCAAGTCTCAAACTCAAACGGCTGTCCCCAACCTCGAAGCATCTTTGGCTCAACTCGTTCGTTGCTTTCTAGCACTGAGCAGCTCCACAGAGCAGTTATCAGCGCCATCGCTCGTATAACCGCCTGCACAGCTGCACAAAGGCCCCTTTCTGCATCAGTCTGAGGAACCAATAATAGCCCCCCACGTTATCTCAGCATGCTCAGCCTCTCTTCTCGATATTTTCGGATTAGCGCGACCAACTAAACTCCTTTAGACTTCTGCCAAGTCCTGCTAACTTCTGGACCAATAAGAGACTTCACACATGCTCGCAACCTAATATCTTGTAGAGAGTCTGAGAAGAAACAGTTCCATTATATGTGGAAAATCAACTTCACTCATACAAAATATTCAATTGACTTTGAAATCATATATCTACTCTAAATATCTGTCTGATCATCATCAAACTGATATTTTTTAAATTCTCAGTCATTCTGCTATTATCTCTGTTATTTTACAACTCACTATCTCTTCTCATCATGTCACAATCATTGACAAAAGACAGTGTGTCTTTTGAATCTCAAGACACTCAATGTCAGATGCACTTCAGTCAATATTCTTTATCACTTGAAGATGAATTCTCTCTACAATCACTACAGTCTTTCAACAATGTAGATGATGAATATAACATATCAGACAGTGACTTAACAGAGCTTGAATCTATTGATACTTCTTCAGAATTTGAGATCACTGATACTGATACTGATACTCTATAAGCTTGTTCACAATTGAATTGCTGTGGCTCACAGCACCTGTCTACAATGCCTTATAACTGACAGAAAAGATGATTGAAATTATCTTGTATTGTCAGAATATTACAGTAAAACAGTTGAAGAATGAAGACTTTTATAGAGACTTGAATTCAGAGTTCTGATATCTTGACTCATCAATGATACAGTACTTCTATAAAGCAGTGAAATGCACTATATTCAGTACTTTTCAAAGCAGAAATATTCAATGATAATCAATGTTATACTGTCTTACTTAAACAGAAGCTGAAATACCTTATCAACACTCTCTTCTTTACAAAATTCAATCATGATTCTGATCTGAATATCATCAACTTTCAGACTGCTTTTGAGATTATTCAGACTGATGTGTCAATCTGGTTTAACTTACTTACTCCTGTTCTAAAAAATAAACATATCAATTGAAAGAGCTATGAATGAGACTCAGATAAAATAACAGCTATCAAACAGCTGTTTATTATTATGAGTATTATATATCACTCTTATTTCTTAAAAAACTTGAACTTCTTCAGCTCTATTCTCTCTGCATATTTTCATAACTCAGAAGTAAAATAATAAGTGATAGAAATCATTTCTGACTTTGAACTCTGTCACAGCTATGTGATGAGAAATAGATTGATGATGAAAATTGCTAAATGAGAGAAGATATAACTTAATATTCTTAACTTATTAATATTTCTATCTAATATCTCAAACTTCTAGTAATCTCTGATAATATCTGTCATTTTCTGACATATTCTTTGAACTTCTATCAACTTCTGAGTTAATCACTTGACTAATTCTTACTGTTAGATTAAACTTCAGCAGCTTGTTAAAGATTCTCAAGCTGTTATAGTCTATGATAATATGAACTTTAAGAAGACTGTATGAGATGAGATAATCAGATATAATAATTTCATGATTACTGTGACTACTACTATTGTGATTATTTCCTCTGATATTTCAGAAACTGGTCTAACTCAGATCATGCATGATTTCACAAGACTGCTAACACTGTAAGAAATCATTGATACATCTGATGTGACAGACAATGATAATGAGCTTCAGAAGTAAATAACATCATGTCTTATTTCAGATGCTATTCAAAAGATTTATAATAATGAGATTAAAAGTATTTTCAGTACTGCAAATGATTTATTATCTCAAATGTCTGTTATTAATACACTTTCTGTGCATAGAATGTGTTTTCAGCAGTTGAGTGCTATTTTTGAAAATGAGAACACTATTGCGGGAACTATGAGAGTTCATGAGAAGATATTTAATAATTTTCTTGATTTATCAAGAGATCATACAGCATTTTCAACTCATCTCTTTTCAGTGTATGAAGATGCTTTGATCATAAAACTCATTCAGTTGATTAAGATAAAGCAGTCAAAATCTACAGATATCTTTGAACAGTGTAACTGACTTCATTCTATTTCTGAATGATTTCATATTCAAATAAATCTACTCTTCATCATTGTTCATACTTATTTTGAAGCCAGAGTCTCTGAAAAGACTTATTACTATATTCAGTTCAATCTCACTCATTGAAACTGAAATTCTATGACTGCTGTCAATTCAAAATATTATCTTCTTAAGTCAGTGATTTCTCAGAGCTTTGCATCTCAAAGTCTTGCTCTATTTTATACTACTATACAATATTAAGATTATTCAGTTAGCAATCTTGAGCACTCAGAAGATATTAATTCTATTATATAACAGCTTAGTTTTTCACAGTATCTTCAGCTTATTGAAGATGTATACATCAAAGCATTTACTCTTGATATCTGAAATGAAATCAACTCTCAAATCTCTCAGCTCACTCAAGATATTAAATTCTGTATCATGTATCACCTTCTCTGAGAATGTGAATTATTCATTCAAATACACTATGCTGTTAAGCATGATGATATTGAACTTCTTGAGTACTTCATTTCATCTCTGATTATCTTCTTTCTTGATACTGATTAATATAATTATGTCACTGAGATACTTCATTATTTTTGAATACTTTAATTCACTAAAACTCCTTCTCTGTATTAAGTGATTATGACTGCAGGTCTTGTCAACTGGTCTGGAAAACCTGGCTTCTTCAAAGCAATTAATCTAGGCATGAAACATCTCAATGATAGCTGTAAGCTGAAGATGAAATGCTATAAAAATTCAATAAAGAATATCTATCTTATATTTGATCAAGTCTGTCTGTCAAATACATGAGTTTATCAGCTACAGTAGATTTTAGAGTCTATCTTTAAGCATTCACTTACTGAGGAATATACAAGTACTGTTACTAAGCTCAAGATATTCTCTACTGCTAGAAGTCTGTTGAAGAATGATTATATCTCATCTTGAGATTTACTTTTACTGTCAAAGAAATATATATTTGACTTCTTGAATATACTTTTGATTGAAGTGAAAGATCTGAAGAAGAAGATTGAGCACTTTAATCAAGTGTAGATTCAGCAGCAGTTGATTGCAATGAACTTGAATTTGAATGATATGATTATTGATGCTGAAGTTAAGTCTTATTCTGAGAAATTCAATGATAATATAGAGTAAGATTCTATTTTCATTGAAAATACACTATCTTTATCTACTGTAAATAATCTATCTGATACTTTGAAAATAATTCTGAAGAAGAATAACTAAAATTAATGAATATACTGAAGCTTTACTTACTTCATCTTTCTTTGATATACAATGTTACATTTTTGCTAATAAATATATTAATAATAGAACTTCTGCATTGTTCTGTCAACTTGTGAGTCAATCAAATATCAAGATTTAAAATAAATATAACTAATATCTGACAAATTTTATTTTTAAGATATCATTTTTCAATATCAACTAATTTACATTTATAACTGATACTTGTAAAGAATGTCTGTATAGAATCTTCAACATATTCATCTGTATGAATTACTTGTTTATTAGAGTTCTACTTGAAATCTTCTTCACAAAGCAGAGCAGTATAAATAAAACAAGAATCTAAACTATCAGAGCACTGCTTCTCAGTGAAGAAGAAGATGATCTCTTTAGCAGCAACTGATGTAACTGTATCAATGAGAATGCACTGGAATTCTTGAGCTTGTATTTGAAGATGCTACACTCATTCTTGTGTGTAACAATCTGATAGTGAGAATAAAAATTCTCAGACTTGACTATCTGAGCTCTTCTCTTCTCAGAGTATGCTTAACATTTCTCATTGTTCTCTTGACAGATAGTACACCTGTTCTTTCCCAGCAGCTGCTCACTCAGCTCTGTCTTCATTATTCAGTTAATATGGCCTCACACTCTCTGCTTCTGTAGAGAGAAGCACTGAAACTCCTTGTGAAAGACTGATCATCATTTTCCTGATTTCTGAGGCTGATAGAATGATGAGCTCTTGCTCATCATTTAATTCCAATCCTGTCTTGACTGGCTTGCCAGCTGTGTCTGCTCTCAACAGACACAGCTGGTGAATGAAGTGTTGAGAGAAAGGAAGGTATCATATGATGTTATTGACAGTGGCGGTGGCAGCGGGGGAGAGAGAGTGCCCAACACAGGGAACAGCTGAGAGAGTGGAAGAGATGAGCTCATTAGTGCAGAGAGTGAAAGAGGTCATAATAACTCTGAAGAGAGAGAGAGAAAGCTAATATAATATATCAGTGATTGATTCTTTCTCTATCATATATATCTCATTCATATTCATATTACTTACTTAATTAATTCTGATGAAACTTCTTCCTCTGCAAAGAACAGAGAAGAGAAGAAGTCTGAGAAAGAGAGAGAGAGATGAGAACAAGAACTGCTATGTAATAATATTAGCTTCTTATTCTCTTATTATATTGCACTTATTTAGAGAGAGCTTTTCATATCTATCTGAACAAGTTCAGCTCATTATCTTCATTCTTCAAAGAAGGAGAAGAAGTCTCAGACACTTCCTCACTCTCATTCTCACAGATGAGAGTGAGGGTGAGGGTGAGAACAGAGGGGCAAGAATGAGCATGAGCACAGGTGCGGGTGTGAAGAGAAGGGCTAATTATCAGAGTTAGTATTTCATTTCATTCTCATTATACTTTTCATACTGAATAAACATGTACAGTGAGTGACAAACTTCATCAGAGTGAAGTTGTTCACACAGAATAGCTGCAGCAGCAGTAAGTATGTTCTTTTCACTGATAAGAAAGCAGGATGAGTGCATTCACATCAATGTTGCCAGAGAGAGGAATGTCATATTGATTTTTTTAAATCATGAAGAAGAAGAAAAGAAGAAGAGAAGAAGAGAAGAAGAGAAAGAAAGAAAAAAAAGATTCAAAAATATCAGTATAGTATTATTCATTTCTTCTTCAATATAGTGAATTTATCTTCTCACTCATTAACTAATTTGATAGGCTCAGAAGTTCACACAACTTCAAAGAAATTCACAGATGTTTACAAAAGATCAGTGAAGTTAAAAAAAGATCAAAGATCTCATTGTCTTGCAGCATTGTCTTACAGCATCAATTCTCTTGAAGATCTCATTGTCTTACAGCATCAATTTCCTTGAAGATCTCATCATCTTGCAGCATCAATTCTCTCAAAGATCTCATTGTCTTACAGCATTGTCTTACAGCATCAATTCTCTCAAAGATCTCATTATCTTATGACTGCATGATGATCAGCATTTTCTCATTCTCATTCTTTACTAGCAATGAGAAGCTTTACATACTCTTCAAGCTATGTGCTGTTTTTCTCAATCTCATTGATTCAGAAGTTTATAAGAGACAGAGAGCATGATAATTACAAAATTTAATGATGCTTTTTTAATTGATCTCATGTCATTTATGAATGCTATACTTCTTCTCTCATTCAATACAGTTACACTTGAACTGCTTTCAGACTGCAGTATTGAGCGTGTGAACTGCTAGAGCAAGATGCTATTTAAAGCTCATTAAGCTTAGAAGAAAATCTTTGACAGTTATTGAGTCAGTTATATGAGCTATATTTGCTTTTTGAAGTGAAGTTCATATCTTTAAGATATCAAGATTCAAGTGAGAAAACAATTCCATTGTTCTGCAGTATCTGAGTTCACATATTGATTATCTTCAAAAGATAGTTTCAGGTTAGAAAGAAGCCGAGCTTTCATGATTATCATAGACTCAGAAACCTTGAAGTTATAGTCATTGAGAACTTTGTCAGTTGTGTGAGCAAGATTGAGTTTTGACTCTTCAACTGCTTTACAATGTTCAATCAGATGTATAACAGCAAATTTGATCATTGACACAGTTTACAGCTTATTAAGCTTAAAAGAAAATCTTTGATAATTACACAGCAGAATTGAAATAATAGTATCTCATTGATCATTTAAAATAAAGAAAAAAAGAAAAAGAAAAAGAAAGAAGATATTAAGAGAAAAAAAAAATAAAAATAAAAACAAAAACAAAAGTAAAAGTAAAAGCAAAAATAACAATAGTAACAGAACACAAAGCTACTTCTCAATAATTTCTCTGTCAATCTTACAGTTAACAGGATCTGCCGGGTATAAAGAAAAACTCATTGACAACTTCTCATTGAAAAAATAGCTTGTATTATACAAGTCAATATTGTGATCTGCACTGACAACAACCTGAGAACCTTCTTCAACAAATAATTTCAGTATATAATTATGATAGAATCTGATCAATCAGTTGTTTATTATCAGCATGCTCTGCAACTTCTTCATGACATAGTAATAATTATTATCATCTTCTTACTTATAACACATCATCTCTCATGATCTTCTAATATAATATTTCACAATGATATAAGACTCTCTGAGAATCTATAATGATATCTATTAACATCTAAGCTTTCTCTAGAAATATAGTGAACATACAGCACAGTATATTAAATTATGAAAATGGCAATTATTGCATGCCTTTCTAACATCAGAAATAATACATTTATGCAACAGCTCAAATTCAGTCACATGAAGACAGCATGTGCAGATCTTCTCAGACTTTGTTGCATAGTAAGTGTCATAATAAGCTTTGAGAACAGTGAACTCAAGCTTGTGAATAGACATTGTTGTTTGACTAAACTGTTTAGTTAGAGGTTGATTTATACATCATCTATGATTAAGATTTAACTTACTTTCATTCAATTGAAGAACAGGTGAGTGAGTGAAGCAGCAGAGACAGCAGCAGGGGCAGTGACAGATGATGTGACAGAGGGATTTTCACATTGATAAGTAAGTAGATTGTTGCTGATTGAAAGAAAGATGAAGAAAATGAAGTAAGAAGCTCATATTTATACTTACAATATGAGTAAACAACACATGAGTAAGTTAATAATATCTAGATAAGTATATTTCTATTCACTTCTATAACTCTACAATTCATGATTGATTCAGAAGTTAGTAGAAGTTATTAGAAATTGCAAGAAGTTTACAGAAGATTTATTATAGAAGATGTCTAACTACTTGATAGTGTCATTTTCTATAGAGAAGTTGTCTCTTTCTCTGTGAGAAGAAGTTTGAACACAGTTAAAATGAGATATCTTTGTGAATATAATATCTGTGTTTACATTCTATTCATCAAATGATGTTTGTTTATAAGAGATTTGAATATCAATACTATTATTGTTACTTCACTGCTTGAATGAAGTGTGAACTTGAGCAGTTGTAGATATGTGAACTTATGAACTTGAAGAAGAATGAACTCAGAGACTTGAAGAAGAAGTGAACTGTAGAGTAGTGAAAGCACTGATAATAGATATGACTAGAGCAGCAGAGGCTTCAGTAGCAGTAACAGCAGCTGAAAGAGCTGTAGAGATCTCAGTGAAGATCTTATTAAGTTACTATACTCTTTTTACTGCATATTGAGTAGTCATCTGAGTCAGATTATTGTCTTTCATATGTCATACAGCTGTGAGCTGCTGAGCTGCTGTCATTTTGCTGATTAAATCACTACTTAACATTTCAGTAGATACTGCTATCTCTGCTGCTCTCTCTCTGTTTCTGATTATCTGATATTAATGTCTTTCTATGAGAATAGCTTCATATGCTTTATTTACAGCTGCAATTTGACTTGATAGAAAGCTGTGAAGCTGATCTTCAAATTTATCTTAATAGCTTCAAGTCTGAAGAAGATTGACAGTATCACACAATTCATTTTAATTAAATTCAAAGATAGATGTCTTCTGATGAAAAAGAGCAGCTATCTGTCACTGACATTGAGTAGATATAAATTGTAAAGCTGATACTGAAAAGTCTTGATCATGATGATACTGTTTCTTCACATGTTTAATACATCAGTTCTTAAGTTCTGACAGCAGAATGACACTGTGACTATTGTCTCAAAGTGCCTTGATGATGTTTGTAGTGAATGACTGTTTGAATACAGATATATAACTTGGATTGCATCTGCTGCAGCATTTCTTCACAGGAGTATTCATTCTATTCATGTCAAATGAGAGTCAATTCTTCTCAAGATAGATCAGAAGAGCTTTTTGATGACATGAGTCATTGATGATTCTCTTTCAGTCAGTGAAGAGATTGACTTATCTTTGCATTTCATTCTCTATTCATATCTTCACAGTGATTGTTCTACATTGACTTTGACTCTGACTTGTTATATTTGATGCAATACTTTCAGCATCAGATATATTCTTTAAGTTCATGAACTGTGATAGCTGACTGGCCTGATATTGAGTTCTTTGCTGAGATCTTTGTTTTACTGATAGTTGAGAAGATTGAACAGCTTTCTTATCATAATCTTCAGAGTCAAATGCTCAGTAGAGAAGAAGAATCAAGACATGACTTTTTCAATCTGATCTGTGACTTTCTCACTCACATTGTTATCAAACATCTGTGATATCATCTTTCTCAATAGGAAATCCTCATACAACAGTATACTCAACATCTGAAATATTTATACTCATACTCAGTGAGATTGTTATCATCATGATTTGTATTTTTGATATTGATTTCATGAACTTCTCAAAGCAAATATTCTGATTCACTTCAGACACTTGAAATGTGAAATACTGAATGATGTCATTAATGAAAGAGATGTTAGTATTATTAACATTCTGCCTGTTATTCTGACAGATCTGAAGAAGTATTGATCAGAAATATTACACTGCTTATTGAACCTTAACATGACTGTTAATAAAGATAATGATCTTTAAAATGTGTTGAGATATAATCTTTTCATTCATATCAATGACCTCATTCAATAAAAAATATAATATATCATAGAATACAAGTTTACTGTGTGAAATCAGATGTACACTGATAAAGATATCAGAATAATTAATGAAAGTTCAAATAACCTGAGTCTGTCATGAGTTTACATTAATAGAATGAAATTTAGTCTCTTGAAGAATGATATTCTCAGCTTTACTGCTGAGAATTGCAGAACAGTTAAATCAGACAATATTCTCATAAAGAAGTAATCTCAGATATCTCAGTCTGACAAACTGACTACAGAATTGACTTCACTGTGTGATAAGATGACACTCATTGATAGCTACAAGCTCAATCTTTTCTTGTAAAGTAGAGTCTTGAAGAACATGCTGAAATTACTTATAAAGAGCTTACTCTGAACTGAGCAGTATATATGTATACTCACTCTGTTGAATATGTTTGAGTAAGTCTTCTTATCTCTGAAGATTATCAGCACTGATCAGATAAGAATTGATACTGAGAAACTATGCTATATCTCTTATTTACTGATCATCAAGCTTGTTTAGAGAAATCAGTTGAATGATTATCTTTTCTATCAGAATTGTATAAAATTGAAGAATAAGACTCTTTTCATAGCTAGTTCTGGCAATGAATAAAGTGTTGCTATATTCATATATCATGTACTGAAGTATATGAACTTATTCTATGTATGACTGAAGAGTACACTCAGAATCTGAACACAGATCTTGAAGTATTTATTAAAGACAATACTGAATAATATTCTATTACTTATCAATACTATCTGATCTGATATAGCTCATAACAAGTTATGATATATCTTCAATATTTATTGAAAGTATTTACTTTAATAATGACTTTTGAAGCTGCTGTTGTAGCTGACTTACACATTTTCTTTGATTTCTCTTAATCATATTTGATGCAGTTGATGAGATGTTGTTCAACTCAGCTGTTAAAAAGTGACTCAGCTGTTAAAAAGAAGTGTTATATGATTGATTCAGAAGTTATTGAAAGATCTCAGAAGTTATCAGAAGTTGTCATAAGTTAATATACTATGTGAGATTATCAAGAGATCAGAAGTTATCAGAAGTTGTCAGAAGTTACTAAAAAATATACTCAGTGCTTTGACTATAGTCTCTGATGAATGAATAGATGTTTTGATAGCAAGATCAAGATATTGAATGACTAGACATGATTATGATTGAAAAATTAGCAAATTATTCCTGTGTTTAAAATCATAGTAGCAGTTTTCAACACAACACTTCATACTTAGAATATATATATTTTCAGATAAAAATTACATCAATCAACAGAAAATTGAAAAATTAATTTCTCAAGATAGTAGAGAAATGATCTATAAGTGATGTTACACAGTGATTCTATCTCAAATATTATAATTGAAGCAAATTGTTCCTGTGTTACTAATAAACAGGAACTGTTTTTTCTCAGACACTCCACAAAGAGTTTGCTGGGGATGTCCCATTTAGGTTTAGTGTAAGCCCTGTGACAGTTGATTGGCTCAGATGTTAGCAGGACTTGGCAGAAAGTAGCAGTAGTTCGGATTGAGTTAGCTCGGAGTGGAGTGGCTGAGTTTACTGAGATAACCCCCACGCAAGGCCAAACCCCGCCCATGATATGTCTCCGGCGCTACTGCTGCATCCGAGGTGAGCGTTAGAGGTTGCATCCATCGCCAACCCGCAGGGAAACGTGGCTGACCTGGAATAACATTGGCATCTTGCTCTGACTTCCGAGGAGCCGTAGACCTATTTGGTGCGTTTTGTCGGGGGATCCTAGGATGAGAGATATTCAAGCATTTCCTGTGCATTTCATTTCTTTTTGATGCACTCCGTATGATAAACGTCTCCTTCGTGTCCTTGCGTGCAAAAAATTCAGACGCTGGTCAATTCAGCCAACCGTTGCTGAAGAGTTCATGACTGGCTGCTCGGAATCTGCGAGGAGGAGAAGAGGAACCAACAATATCAAGCCTATGATCGCATGCCCATGCGAATATCTGTATCTACATGTACGGCTTTGAAGAGGTGAAAGAGCCTCAAAGGGTTGCTTATGTCACAGATCGTAATTAACTTAACTAGTTAACGAAGTTATTAGTTACTATTCCCTTCCCCCAGCCTGGGGATCTCCTTTGGGTGTCTATGAAGAAAAACTTCCAAAAAATAAATAAATAAATAAATAAATTAATTAATTAATTCTTGCATTCTGGCAGCCATCCCAGCAAATCATCTTCAAACCTGGCAGTTTCCCCCACCTAAACCTCCAGTCTGCAACCTAACCCGATTGATGTTTCTTTTAGTTCTCAAACATCCAATAACAAGCCCTTTCGTACGCCGCAACCAAGAAGGCAAAACGTTAGGGGAAACTTCTTTCATTATCTATCCAGATTCCATGGAACTGGTTTTTCGGCGGTTGTCCTAATTCCATGACGATTGGCCACATTCAATTGAGCCTTGCAATGTCTCTTTGAGATGGTTAGTGCGGACTTTCTTACGATTGCCACCCTTTGTAACAAAGAAAAAGAGATATGGAAAGAGAATACAATTCCTTGCTCTAGTATATATACCATACATGCTTGGTAGCCAGATATATTCTTTTGACTGACTCAAATTTCTATGTGTTCTCATCCAATGGAGCATTTACAGACTATGAATTGTTCAAGTTTGTAGCCCGGATTCGTGATGATATCTTTTGCGAATCATCAATCAGAACTGAAAAATGCTTTTCTACCTAGAACCTCATTTCTACGCAGTGTATCAGATATAGTGATCTCAATGACATTAGACTGACCGTGTGACCATGTCTGGAACCAGGACCAGATTTTTTGATAGTCTCATTACCAATTTGACTGATCCCATTACACAGTTTTAACATTAGATAGTAGTCTCATACTGTCTCAGTGAGACTTACTGTCTACTCTTGTCACATTTTTCAAATGAGATCATGATTTTCACTTCTCAATTTAAATTATTTTTATTGCTTTAAATGACTTTAAATCTCATTTGAGTATTATCAAAAAGTGTTACTTTTTAAAAAATTAAAAATAATCTAAAAAAAACCTTAAAATGTCTAAAAATAGTAACTTTATACTAAGAATGAGACTAAATAGAATTAAATGAGATTACTTTCTCATTTTTTTCAAGTCATGATTTCATTTTAAAATCTGATATATAGTTACTTTGCATGTTTTTTTAATGACTAGTTTCAGTGAAATTCACATTAAGAAATGTATAGAACTAGATTAAATAAGACTAAATATAAAATTCATGATCTCAGTAGTTAGTCTAAATTTCATATATAATTTCTTTTCACTGATAGTAGATCTTTAATTCATGACTTTTAAATTTATCTCTACTATCTCAGTATAAAGTCTTAATTCAATATTAAGTAGTAATCTTAATTTTATTAATAAAGATTATCAAAGATGCAGTTATCTTACTCTTTGATATTATAAGAATAAATTATCTGTAGTGTATAGTATTATCTATAATACTTATTCAATAATTAACTCTTTTCTGAGTAGAGAGATTGACTTTATCATATAGTGTACAGCTGTTATTTACAAGGTTTATGAAGAATCTCATCACAGATTTCACAGTTCTTATTATTAATATAAATATTGAATGTGTTATTTTTTATAAGAAATCTTGCTTCTCGCGAATTCTTTACCTTTATTTCTATCTCTTATGTAATTAATAGAGTTAGTAGCTCTTAGCTATACACAACTATATAGACTGAAGTTCATGAATACTATTTATAACTCAGCTTGAATACTATTATATATTTAATCTCTACATTTATCTTTCTATTATGAATACTTCTAGTAGTTAACAGTATATATTATATTAAGCTGTAAACATCTGAATAATTATCTATAAGCACTTATTCTTATATTTCAAGCTCTATCAGTCAGTAATCATCTATTATAACTGAAAGAACTAGAAACTTATATACTTTAATCTCTGTAAACTCTACTGCAGATATTCAGAAGTAATTATCTGAATTATGAATAACTTTTATAAAAGAAGTCTTAGAGAATTTATTAATTACTTATAAGATATTATTCTCTGTATCTGTGAAAGAGAAATTCTCTGAATTTATAAATAAATTAATCTTAGTAAAGAACATTCTTGAGTATCTCTTATAAAATTAAGCTATTTTTCTATAAGAAATACTTACTGTCTATAAACACTCTTAAACTAAGTCTCTAGATATAATCTTTAAAAATACTTATAAACTGAAAAGAAACTTTCTTAAGCTGTAATTACTTAAGATTACTTACTGAATTACAATCTATAAAAGCTTTTACAAGTTTATATTTGAAATTGACTCACAAGCTCAGCTGTGTAATATAAAAGATGAAGAAGATATTATCTATATAATAATAGATCTCTACTATACTGAAGTCAAGAACTAACTAGATTATTTAAAGAATAATTATAAGAGATTCTACTGATCTGTTCTTAAGATTTATCTAGAGAATAAGTTAAGAGACTCTATAAATTAAATAGAGAATATCTGAGCTGTAATCATTAATATTAGAAAAAGAGATAAGAAATCTGATAAAACTACTTACAGCATTTTATAAAATTATGATATAAATTATTAAGATTTATGAAAACAGAGCTCTGAAACAAGATCTAAATAATAATATTTATAAAAAGACTAAATAAAAGTATATAGAATAAGCTTATTAAGTAAGACTCTAAGTTCTTAATTCTGAAGAAACTGATAACTCTTATTTATTACTTACAGATCACTATAAGAGTTACAGATCTATAAAAAGTAAATTATTAATTAACTTTATAAGAGTTAGAATAACAGAGAATAGATTTATCAGAGAAAGATAATAAAATATAGAGAGATTTATATCTGACTACTAAGTAAAGAGAGAGAGCTTTATAAGCTTCTATAAATAAAGTATATAATAGAGAGATTAAGAAAAAGAGTCTTTACTTTATCTATTCTAAATTAGAATATCTCTGTATAAACTATTCAGATAAATTAAAATAGAAATTTAAGAAGTTATAAATAGAGTAAGTAATAATCTTCTTAAGAGTCTTAAAGTTGATATCTAAATCTGTTACTTTCTCAATGAAAATATATACTTATAAGAAGAGACTATACTACAGTACTATTACTCTATCAGTATAAGAAGTATTAATAAACTTAGAATTTCAGATTACTATAGTGTTTCTAAAGCTTATAGAGTGAATAAACTGAGTGATGAAAACTGAGAATCTACTCTTATAATAAGTAGAATATAAGAACTCAGATCTGAGAACTGAGAAACTTATAAAAGTTATCTTTAAATTATAAAATCTCTCTGAAATCTGAAGAAGATTTATAAAAACTATGATTATTACAGATATTACAGATAATATATACTTAAGACTTATATAACTTTAAATATATAATCTGTATATAACTGTCTATAAGTCAGGTTTATACTTCTGATCAGTGTTAACAGACTTACTTATAAAGATAAAATTAGTTAATACTATAGAGTTAATTAGAGAAGATAAGCTTATCTATATAATAACTTTATAAATATCTGAGAACTTCACAGTCATAAAAACTGAGCTTCAGATATTAGAGAAATATTAAGATCTTATAGAGATATTTATTATTATTATTATTATTATTCTTCAATTATAGATGTATGCAGTCAGAGACTATGACATCTACCTGAGAACTTTTAGTTCTCAGGGTTTTTCCTATATCTGTAAAGTTAACTATTATACATTCATCAATTTCAGATATGCAAAATCAGAAAATTCCAGCGCAGAATACAAAAACTGTTTACAAATTACAGTGTTTTAACATCTTCTGATACTTTGAAATCATTTGACAATATCATGACAAAGGAAAAGAGAACACAGTCTTAAAGATAGACACATTAAATAGATAGACAGAAAGAAATTGAAAGAAAAAGATAAAGTAAAGAAAGACTGTAACAAAACAAATTATTAAAAGATAGTATATAGCTGTTTTAACAGACTATATCTGATTGATTTCCTCCTCTTCATATTCAGATAATTCTGAATTTAGCTATTTTCTTATAGCTGCTTGAGTTTCTGATAGAAAGTCTATTAAATATTTAATTCCTGTCTCAGTTGAGAATAAGAATCTCATATTTAATTGATTTAGATCATACTTCTCTTTCAATCTGACTCTGAGACTATTGTATAACACACAGTGCATTACAATATACTCAGGATTCTCATTTGCATTGCAGAATGAGCATTCTATTGAGTCAAATCTATCATCAAATCTTTGTATATAAGATTTGAAATAGTCATGTTCTAGTTTCAGCTGTATTATAGATGAGAATATTTTCTTTTTATATTTAATTGAACAAGATTTCTACTTGAGTTTTATTTCAAATCTTGAATAATGTATACTCTTCTTTTGTTTCTGCCAGCTTTCATTTCACTTGTCTAGACAAGATTCTTTTATTTTTCTCTTTATAAAAGATCAGAACACAACTTTTTGAATAGATCTGCTTAATTCTGCACTCTTTTTTGCAGCTGAATCAGCCAATTCATTGCCATGAATATTTATATGAGCAGGAACTCAGTGTAAATGAATTATCAGCTTTAATATTCTTCTCTTTTGAATTTTCAAAACAGAGTTTAAGATCAGTTCAAGATTCATTTGATCATTATAAATCTGACTATTTCTAAGTCTTTTTAAAGCAGCTTGACTATCAGAGAATATTCATGCCTCTTTCAAACTATTTTCTCTTTTATGAGATTTTATTTCTATGAGTTTGAAAGCTTTCACTATTGCAAATAGTTCAGCATCAAAGACTTCAGATTCACAGCCTAGATTTCAGAAATCTGAGATAAAATTGATATTATCTTCAGTATAAGCAATGTCTGCATCTAATCTATTCAGATTCTCATTCTTTGAGTCATCTGAATAAATCAGAATAGAGTCTTTTATATTGATTGTAGAAATTCTCTTCAAATACTGTTCATATTCTTTCTCTTTTAATAGTTCACTTATTTATAAGTCTATAAGAGATTCAAGCTTTTCTCTTCAGAGAGATAACTTCTCATGATTCACTTTTTCAATATTTAAAGAAGAAAATTGATTTTTAATCAGAGAGCATAGTCTGTAAAGTTGAGAAGACATTTTCTTTGAAGAATCATTTTCATTTCAATCAAGAAATCTATTTCAATTCAGTTCATTTTCAGAGTTAATTGATGGAAATGAAGATGAGACTCTTTCTCTGATTATATGATTTGAGCTCATCTTTATAACTCTCAGAGCATAGTTCATACAGGCCTTTTCAAATCTAATAGCAGAAGAAGGAATTGAAGCTTCAATTTTCATTGCTTTAATAGAAGATGATTTAAATGCTCTCAGAATTCTTCTCAAGACTCTGTTTTGCAGACTTTGAAAGAGTTCAGTGAAATTCTCTTGATTATTTCATCAAACTTGAACTTCATAATCAGCTACTGATGTAATACAGGTTATATATAACTGTCTCATAGCCTGGAAGAATAGATCTCTCTCTGTATTTGATAGTCTGATTATGTTGTTCAATAGCCTTTCTGCCTTGACAGTTCTTTGTTGAATGTGATATTTAAAGTTCAACTTGGAGTTTAATTATACTTCTAATCATTTGACATTTACACTGGGTTTAATCTCTCTATTTAAAAGAGATAGAGACAGTTCTTTCTCATTGAATCTAGAAAAGAAATGAATTAACTCAGTTTTATTCATATTAAATTGAATTTGATTGATATCTGCTCTAACAAAGATTTTCTTTGCAGCTTCTTCAATCACTTTCAAATTCTCTTTGATAGTTTTTGAGCTGTAGACTAGATCAATATCATTCATATAACTTGAAGATCTCACTATTCTCATATTTCTATTCTTGAATAGATATGCAGTGTATATTGCAAATAAAATGAGTGAGATTGAAGATTCTTGTGATACTTCTATTTTTATCTCAGTCTTGTCTTGTTTCATTTCATCAAAGAAAAGTTGTATAATTCTTTTAGACATAAAACAGTTAACTCATTTTATTAGAGAAAGTGGCAGTTTTAACATCTTCAATGTCTGAATTAGCTTTGACTTTGAAACATGATCAAATGCTTCTTTTATATCAATAAAAACTGCAGTTGAGACCAGATCTTCATGCTTTGCTATTTGAATATCATGAATAACTGAGAGAACAGTGTCAATTGCAGAACACTGTTTTCTACTTCTCATTTATTCACTGAATAAAAGAGAATTACTGACAGAGCTTATAAAAGATAGTTGAGTAGCTATTATCTTTTCTAAAACCTTTTCTAGACAGTTCAATAGAGATATTACTCTATATGACTTAGAAATTGAAGTTTTTCTACTAGGCTTTGTAAGAATCACTTCAGTGGCTTCTCTCCAGCATTTAGAATGATATTCATTTTTCAAGAGATTGAAAAAGAGCTCAAAATATTTATTCTTTAAGTAGAAGTATGTATTTTGAATAATTAAGTGATTAATTGAATCAGGCCCTGCAGCAGTCTTAACTGAACTTGAGAAAATAGCTGACTCTAATTCATCTTGAGTAAGATCAGGCCATTCCCAGTCATTTTCATCAATGTAGTTAAGAAGTGATATATTCTCTTTCTCTGAATCTGAATCTGATGAGTATTGAAAGAGAGTTCTTATAAAAGCTTGACATTTTTTCTTAAAAGAGTTTGCTGTATATGATTCATTCTGAAACTCATATTCTAAGATTGAAAGTTTTGCTACACTTCTTGTTTTAGTATAGTTAAAAGCTTTAAAAACTTCCTTCTCTTATGCTTCTTCAAGAAATTTATTCCAGCAGTCTGTTTTAGCTTTTTTAATATCTGAAAAATATTTATTTCTGACAGCTTTGAACTCTTTATCAGATATTACATCATTCTTTCAATCTCTTCTAGCAGTAGCTAATTCTGTTCTTTTAGATGAGATATTCTCATTTCATCAAGGTTTTGAATACTCAGAAGATTTTCTCTTTGAAATACTATCTCTAACACTTGTTAGAATAATAGATGTAATAAGCTTCACTCTATTCTCAAGCATTTCATTTGAGATATCTTGACCAGAATTTCAATATAGCTCATTCTGTCTTTCAGATTTTAACAGTTTTATGCTTTCTTCAACTGCTTTCCAATCAGCTTTTTCAAAGTTAAACTGATTAGAGAGAAGAGGATTTTCACTCATTTGTTTTTCACTCAGTTCAATCTCAAATTGAATAATCTCATGACCTGATTCTGATGTCTCATTTGAATCAATAAACCGGTTTACAAGTCTTCTTTTCATTAGATTTTATGACATGAAGATTAGATCTATAATAGATTTCTGTTTTATGTCTTTTCTAAAGAATGTTTGTTGATCAGACTTATTAATCAAATCTATTGAATGCTCAAAGGTTCATTCAACTAGAGTATCAGCTCTCACTGCTCTCTTACATTCTGAATTTCATCAGAGATGATGTGCATTGAAATCTCCTGCAATTATAGAGTTTCTTGATGAAGTTATGTTCAGAAATTCTCTATCAATTGTTCAGATATTGTTATTTTTCTTCAATGACTTTTCATTATAGATATTTATAAGCTGTATAGTATCAAACTCATTTTCTTTATCTATAATATCACTCACCAGAATATCAGAGTCAGATATAATATCAAATCTTAGATTAAATTAATATCTTGATCTCTTTCTTTCATAGATCACTACTCTTGACTTTATCTCAGACTTTTGAGATAAAAAGCAGTAGTAGCTTGAATGAGAAATGACATATTTTTACTCAGCATCAAAATTCGGCTTCTGAAGCAGTACAAAATCAACTTTTTATTCAAATGCAATTTGAAGACAAGAATAAATGCAATTTGAGTTTTTATTCACATTATTTTAAATAAATGTGATTTTTGAAGAGTTTTTAAACTTTTTTTGTTGTTTTTGTTGTATATTCATACTAAAAGAGAGAAGAGTAGAATCTAATCACTATCATCAGATAGTAGATTATAACTATTCTTAAAAGTAGAAATCTCAACTGCTTGCATTATATCTAGTTTATTATCAGAGTCATTTCTCAATTCTCTAATCTTAACAGAAGTTTGAGAATTCAAATTCTGTTTACATTTAGCTGGAGAATTAGAGTTTGAAGATTTAGATAGTTGAGAGTTTCTTCTTTTTGAGCTTGCAGTTGTAAGTCTATTGGCTTGACTCTTCTCTTCAGTTCTAGATTGACTTTGAGCTTCATCTTTTCTTCAGTTCTTTTAAGTTCTAGAAGCAAACATACATTCTTTTGAGCTAGATGCATGTTTTTCTTTGCAATTATGTGATTCAAAGGTTGCTTAAGCCAGCGTACGATTACAGGCGTATGCCGGCTTCTTATATATTGTAATATCGTACGCTAATTTAATTAGCGGCTACTATGGCCCCTTTACACTCATACGCGTATGCTAGTAGTTCGGAAGTGTCTGCATACACTAGTAGTTCAGAAGCAGCCGCATTATTATTCAACAGTTGTATGTTCTTTCAAACCACATTCTCCCTTATCAGATTTGGTCACACTCATGTGATCATGTCATACATCCTAGCTTCATGCAGATTAGCTCATCACTAGCATTTCACAATTGTGTAATCTATTCCTGATTCAGCTAGTGTTCTGTGTACACTCTTACAAAGAAACTTTCACTATATTACATCACTCATTCACTAACTTTTCTCATTCTTCAATCATCTTCTTCATTTCATCATCATTAAATGTTACTATCATTCAAGATTTCTATTTCTTCTTCTATTCAACTCTTTCTATCTGTTCATCTATCACATTATACATGTTTCTGATAATAATCTCTCATTCTCATAACAAGCATCATTATAGTGCTTATACTGAGCAGTTTATTAACAGTAAGTGTAACATGTTGTGAAATGTGATCAGAACTTGTTTATTCTCTAATAATTATCAGAATATATTATCATGAATGATACATCTTCTTCATCTTCTTATACATCTTTAATCATTTTCTTCAGCAGGTTTCTGATCATGTCTTCTGACATAATTTTATATAAATGCAGATGCTGATATGTTTGTTTTTATTCATGTAGAATCTTCATGTGTTGACAGATTTACATTCACTGATGATAGTGAACCTGATATTGAATCATTAATTGAGAACTTGAAGAACATGATAATAAAGAAATTATTTATATTATGTATAACTGAGTCTTCTGTGTCTCTCTCTGCTTTCTCTGTTTCTTTCTCTGCTGCTCTCTCTTAATCTTCTACATCTGTCTCTGTGTCTGATTCTCCTGCTTCTGCTATCTCTGTTCCCGCAATTCTCACTTCTGCCACTTCTGGTTTTACTGTCTCTGCTTTTATTATCAGCTCTTCTCATTTCAAGAAGATGTTATATAGACTTAATGAATCACATTTCTCAGTGTATACACTTCTGCTCTTCTTACTGATCTCTAGAATAATTTATTGTATAAAGATAGTATATAACATAACTATCTGAAGCTTGATCACAGACACTGATTATTATATTCATTTTAAATATTCATAATAAGATAATTATTCATTTATACTAGAGAATCATCTTCTCTCTTAACAGTGTTGAGATTATAAGTCTTTTTTCTTTTTCATCTTTTTCTTTTCAACACTGATTTTTCTGTTCTTAGAGAAAATTATTATGAATTTTACTGTGTATGAAGTCATGATATTCACAGATATTAAGAAGCTTTTCATAACTGTAAAGTTCAATATTATGAGAATATCTGTTCTGATGAATTTCTTCAGAATGATAGATCTGTATCAGTCTATTCTCTAGTATCTATCATTTAACTTCATAATGCAGACAAAAGATATCTGTGTTTTCAGAAACAGAAACATGAATGTCATACTCTTTTACATCTGTGAGTGTGAGACTTATACACTCTGTCTGAGATATTATCATGAAAATGAGCTGTTCACATACTATGTTCTACTTTCTGTATTCTCTCATGTCTCTCTCTCTCTTTCTGAGAAGCCTTGTGTGTGTTATAATTATGTGTACAATTCTAAGATCAGTGAGTGTTCATTTGATAATTATTATCTCTGCTTTTGTGATTTTATATGCTAACAATAGTTCTTAGTTACTCTGATGTCAGAGATTATTTTAATTGAAGATGATAACACTGCTGAGACTACTCTCTCTCATCTTCAAGCTTCTTTCATTGCTTTCTCTTTCTTCTCTGCAGAGAAGATTGTGTACACACTGAGTTATAAGTGTTCAGCTCTGAGTAACTTCTGTTATTTATTCAGTTCTGCATCTTCTTCTTTCATTTCTTCTGTCTCTGTCTTCTCTGCTCTGACTTCTGATTCTGTGAGTTCTGTACTCTTCTTCAATTTCTCTATGTATATACATACACATTTCTATATTGGCATTTCAGTCAATCTTGTGATAAATGACATTAATGTTGTATGCAGAGCAGTAGAGAAATCAGAGATATATATAATGTTGTTATAAGAGTGACTTACAGCTCTCAAATCTCTTACAGATCTCAAGTTTTGAGATTTTCTTTGTTTTTGATGTTTTTCAGATAGTGTGATGTTAGAAATAGATTAAACATGTAATGTATGAAAATGAATAAAGTATGTATAATAACATTTGTCTTTTACAGCTGACTCTTATGATTGATGATCAATTCATTATTTCTTTTCTTTTCTTACACTTTTTCTTTATCTGCTAGTCACTACTCTTATGTGACCTCTATATAATACAGTGTTCAGTGACTAGATTCAGCAGCTTTCATCTTTTGTGATTCTGTCTCATGTATTATACTGTCTCTCTTCACTCACTCAGACTACTACAGTGAACAGTTTATTAAAACTAACCTTGTCTGATCTCTGAGCATCTTCAGAGATTAAGATGACTTGATTTCATATGTCTGCAGATGTTTCAGATAGTTCATTCTCTGTAATCTCTATAATTGAACTGATGTAAACAGTTAAATTCAACTCTGAATTTCTTTTTCTTCTGCAATCTGACTCATGTACAAGTCTGTCACTCTGAGACTGCTCTTTACTGTGTTATGTCTACTGTCTGTAGTATGTTATTATATAATCAGCTATAGTCTTATCACTTATTGAAGTATAGTATTTATCTAATTTCTTCATTTCTTCTCATTCTTTTCTTATAATTGTGAAAAGATTGAAATAAGTGAGATTATCTGATTTGTAAGTGTCTATGATTTCTCTTACTTCATAAGACTTTTCAATTGTAAGTCTCTTCTTTTTCAACACTGATAATAGTACTGTGAATAATTATAATCTGCTCAGATCTTGCATCTTTACTTTTATAAGTTATGAATTATTGATTAAGTTGTGTAAGATCTGTCTCTCTGGTTCTTTCAATGCATATGTTCTCAGAGAATGTGATTTGAGTATCTTATATGACTCAAATCATCTAGATTGAAACTTCTCAGAATTCTTATTGTATATAAGAACTTATATTTTCATCTTGAGACTTGATTTCTTAACTAGTGAGTCTTGTATTCTTTTCAATTGAATTGCTTGATTTAGGAGTAACTTGTTAGCTTTTGTGCGTGCATGGCTGATCTCTTTCAATCTTGATTCTGTGTCTGTGACTGTTGTGTCTGCAACTGCTGTTTTCTCTCTCATCTTTTCTGAAGCATTCTCCAGGATGCGCGGATGCAATTCATACAACAGGTAGAATAATGAATACTTGAAGACTGCATGCTGTTGAATCCGCATGGTCAGTAGTGCCTGCTCAAGATATTCATCTCATAGTCTTGTAGACTTGTTCACTAGATATTTCATCAGTATATTACTCAAGATTTCATTCAAGTGTTTTATCTTTCTATTCATCTATGAATGATATAATGTTGTTCTACAATGTCTTGTCTGTAACTAGCTCATGAAATGTCTCATCACTTCTTCTATGAGATTTACACTGTTATTAGTTAGAATCTTGTGTGACATTTCATAGTTGATATAGATCTCATTATATAGAAACTTCATCATCATCTTCTCTATCATCTCTGAAACTGCTTTTACAACTGATCAGTCAGTAGTGTAATTAATAGCAGTGATTATTCATTAATTTTCATTTGATGTCTGTGATAATATGTCTATGAGATTCATCTCTTATTGTTTAAACAGTTGTATTGTACACTTTATCTGATGTTATACTTTCTCATATTCTAATCCTTTCTTAGATTCTTTTGCAATCTGATAATTCAGGCACTTGTGAGTGTACATCTGAATGTCCTCAGTCATGCTTGGCCAGTATACTCTTGATTTGAGTATATTCATGAGTTCAGGGCTTTCTAAGTAACTGAATTCTTTATGCATGTGAGTCATCAAGTCACATTGAAATGAAGGTTCTAGATAGGGAGCTTCTGTGTATTCTAGATCACAGTAAAGTACAATGTCATTTTCCAATTTTCTCAGCTTGAAGTTTGGAAGCATCTCTTCTACTACTTTCGCAAGATGCTTGTTATCCGACACCTTGTCATTCTCCAAGCAAGAGATCATGGCGTTCACTCATTCTGATTGCAGCATCATTTTTTCGGTCGTCATTGAAGCTTGGTGGCTCCGGCAGATCTCCTGGCTTAATGTATTTCATGCTCAGATTCTCATCCTGCACAGCGGTCTCTGATGATGTGTACACTTCTGAAGAGATTGTGAATGATTATAATGAGATCTTCAGGTTCAGTGTAGTCACTTATCTGTGTAAATGTTCAATCTCTCACTGCAGATCTAAGATCTGGTTTTCTCTATTCTTATTAATGATAGTGATTGTGTTGACAAAGCTCTTCATAGTGAATGCTTGATCTGCAGTGAATGTCAATTATTATTTGACTTTTATCTCAGCCTGTCACTGTGTATACAAGGCCTTGATCTTATTTAGAATTCTTGTACATGTACAGAGCTTTGATTTCAGTTCAGCAGTTTCAGTTACTTTTCTTACTGCTTTGAGTAAACTCTCTGAGAGGTTCTGCATATCTTTCAGTTCAGATAGCAGAGAAGAGTGTTATTTATATTGACTAGAGAAGATATCTATTTCAGTGATTTCTTATTAATTATATAATGTCTATTATTATATTACTGTATTATTATATCACTATATCACTGTATCATTATATCACTATATTGTTCTGTTATTATTGTACAACTCTGATAATGGTCATCTCTTTCTTTTATCTCTTTAAGTGAAGAGCAGTCTTCTTTGAATCTGGTTCACTGCTCTCATTTCTTTTTCTCACATCTTATTCATTTACATACATAGTATTCATCTGAGTATGAAGTTTTTCTCTAATAAGTGAAGCAGTATCAATCAGATGCTTTTCTACTCACTGCTTTTCATACACTATCTTTTAAAGTGTTCTAGAACCACACTGGCATAATAACTATGAATCACTTTGTAGATGAAATTATCATGTTCTGAAGAAGTCTGCACTTCTCACCAGTTTTTAGACATGCTATCAGATGTGATTCAAAGGTTGCTTAAGCCAGTGTATGATTACAGGTGTACACTGACTTCTTATATATTGTAATATTGTATGCTAATTTAATTAGCGGCCGCTATGGCCCCTTTACACTCATATGCATACGCTAGTAGTTCGGAAGCGTCCGCGTATGCTAGTAGTTCGGAAGCAGCTGCGTTATTATCCGACGGTCGTACGTTCTTCCGAACCACAATTAGAGCACTTAAGCAGAGTATGTTGACAAATTTCACCTCTTTTTGAGCATGTTTCACATTTATGCTCACTAGTTTTGTGATCTCTGGCACAGAATGCACACTTTGAGTCTCTAAAACATGAGATTGCAAAGTGTTCATATCTTTGACAGTTTGAACACTGTGTTTGAGCTTTGAGATTCATTCTTGAGTCTTTGTATTCATGAACTCTCATTTTCAAATCTGCTACTCTTACTTCAGAGATCTTTGACTGTTTAAGTGTTTTTATATATACTAGAACAGAGGCATTTCTCCTGCTTTGTCTGAACTCAATTGAATTTAGTTATACAGACTTCTTTCTCAGTTGAATAGAGTTGTATTCTTTCAATTCATTTTTGAGAAGTAGCATTTCTTCTTCACAGTCAAAAATTTCAACTGAAATATCATGAAGAATGAATTTATCTCACTTTTCATCTCTTTCAGATAGAATTGTTGTGTTTAACAAAGATTCTACTGCTGACTTTCAGAGATTCTCATTCTGAATAAGGAATTCAGCACTGAATTCAGGCATTGTAGTCAGAATGATGAAGTTTTCAAAGAATGATGACTCAATTGAAGCTATAACTGGTTTTTGAACTTCAATATCAGTCATTAATTGAGAAAAGAACTGCTGATTAATTTCATTTCTGATTCTGAAAATGAGATTTGAGTTTAGCTTGTTTCTTTGCAGAATGTCCTGATTTGAGACTTTGAGAATAAGTCTTCTATTTCTGAAGATTTGAAAGTTTTTCTCTTTTTGTATTTTCTTTTTCACTTTTCTATAAATAGGGGCATGAGCAGTATTCTTCTCAGTTTTCTCAGGATTTTGAGCAGGTTTTGAGATAGCAGATTTAGAGACAGCAGATTCAGCTGCTTGAGCATATGTTTTCTTCTGATTCAAAGAAGAAGAAGAAGTAGGAAAAAAGAATAAAGAAGAGTAAGATGAAGAGTCAGTGATTGTACTAGGAATTTTCAATGTTTTTTGAACTGTGTTTGAGATTCTAAGTTTGAACTTGATCATCTTCTGTAGTTGTCTAGCCTGAGTATGAAGAATTAACAGAACTTCTTCATTCATCTCACTCAGACACTGTTTTTCAAGAATCTTGCTTGCTTTTTCAAGTTTCTGTATTTTAAGAACTTGTTGTTTCTCTATTTCTTCTTTCTTTCTTCTCTTCAGAATTTCAATCTCAGAAATAGCATTTAAGAAAGCATCTTTTTTCACATCAACTGAGTGTATTTTTGAACTCATTGTTTTCACTCAATGAAAAGTTGATCAGACTGTTTCAATTGAGATATTTCTAAGTCTGTTTTCAATTGAAAAGTTGGTCAGACTGTTTCAAAAGAAGAATAAAAGACTTTTGTGTATAAAACACCTGATTTTTTTCACACTAGTTCAGTAACTAGGTTAGATTTTTGAAGAGAATCTAATAAACTAAAATTGATTTTTGAGATAAATCAATAAAATCTTTACAATCTCTTTCTTGGGATACAGTGAGAAAAAGTATGATATCAATTAATAATAAATCAGATGATATGACAGTTTTTGAGAGAAAAACTGACAAAAAATAAATCAATTTTTTGCAGAGAAATTGATTAAAACTATTCAATTTTATTCTAAATCATTCAATTCTCCTCACACAACAAGTGTGCAACTCAAATCAGTTAATAAAGAGTGTAAAAAAGAATTAAGTATTAATGAAAGCTCTTCAGCCACTGAAATAGTAATTCTTACTTAAAAGAATATGAAATTATGACAGAAAACAACTCTGTTTTTAATTCTTTGTAAGAATATTGTGTAAAACCCAGAGAAAAACACCTTACTTTTTCAAGAGAAGTAAAAAACTATTTCTAAGATCTTTTTTTTTTTGCATTAACTGCTGCAGAAGAATGAGATAGAAACTGCTAAGATATGCACTACTGTATATTCTCTATCAAGACTTTCTCTCTTCAGAGTCTTGATATTATAGAGAATATAAGTCTGTTTCTATATGATAATATAAATATTGCCAGCGGGATGTAGAGGAACTGGTTATTTATATCTCAAAATAGAAGACTTTGTCAATGATTATATCAATATAGAGTTAATTCTCAAATTCAATAGAAATCTAGTATTGCTGTTCTCAATCTCTTGCAGAATCTATTGAATATTGAGGTATTAAAACTAGATTTAATATATCTCACTGTGCAGGGATCAAAGGCTCAGTCAGACCTTGGGGTATACTGATTTTATAGTTGTTAGTGTGCTGTTGACTCGTTGTCTGTTGATTATGTGCTTGATATTATCGCCGAGGTATCATTTTGTATTTTTCTGCCGGGGATGGGCCAGATTGGAAAGGGCGGTACGAGGGTGGGACTTGGCGTTGGTGTTTTGGAACATCAAAGATGGACAGGGTTTTCGCGGAGGTCGCTCCTCAGATATCTCCACAACTACAGATCGGGGATCTTCCAAAATCGAGAAGATTGGTGCAGGCTAGGTCTCTTCACCTTACAATTTGTATGGCAATTTGGCCCGGGGTTGTGGTGTGATAGGGGAGAATGGGGGATAATCCCACGCAGGAGTTCCGAACGACGTCTGGTTCACATTTGGCTGGATAACTCCACCACCACACGGGGTATGCGGTCGGCGATGGGGTCAAAATGCTCGTATGATCGAGGGCTTTTCGATGGATCTATCGGCGGGTTCTTATTCGAAAAATCGAGCGAGTTCATGGTGGAGCGGTTGCAAGCATAGATGACTTCTGATAGAGATATTTAATTTAACTAAGATAGCTGAGTTTTTATCTTACTATAAGAAGAATCTGATAAAAAAGCTAAAACAGACTGCTGGAATAAATTTCTTGAAGAAGCACAAGGAAAGGAAGTTTTTAAAGCTTTTAACTATACTAAAACAAGAAGTGTAGCAAAACTTCCAGTCTTAGAATATGAGTTTCAGAATGAATCATATACAGCAAACTCTTTTGAGGAAAAATGTCAAGCTTTCATGAGAATTCTCTTTCAGAACTCACCAGATTCAGATTCAGATTCAGAGAAAGAGAATATATCACTTCTCAACTATATTAATGAAAATGACTGGAAATGGTCTGATCTTACATAAGATGAATTAGAGTCAGCTATCTTCTCAAGTTCTGTTAAAACTGCTGCAGGGCCTGATTCAATTAATCACTTGATTATTCAAAATACATATTCCTACTTAAAGAATGAATATTTTGAGCTCTTTTTCAATCTCTTGAAAAATGAATATTATTCTGAATACTGGAGAGAAGCCACTGAAGTGATTCTTGTAAAACCTAATAGAAAAACTTCAATTTCTAAGTCATATAGAGTAATATCTCTATTAAACTGTCTAGGAAAGATTTTAGAAAAGATAATAGCTACTTAACTATCTTTTATAAGCTCTATTAATAACTCTCTTTTATTCAGTGAATAAATGAGAGATAGAAAACAATGTTCTGCAATTAACACTGTTCTCTCAGTTGTTTATAATATTTAAATAGCAAAGCATGAAGATCTGGTCTCAACTGCAGTTTTTATTGACATAAAAGAAGCATTTAATCATGTTTCAAAGTCAAAGTTAATTCAGACTTTGAAGATGTTAAAACTGTCACTTTCTCTAATAAAATGAGTTAACTGTTTTATGTCTAAAAGAATCATACAACTTTTCTTTGATGAAATGAAACAAGACAAGACTGAGATAAAAATAGAAGTATCATAAGAATCTTCAATCTTATCTATTTTATTTGCAATATACACTGCATATCTATTCAAAAATAGAAATATGAGAATAGTGCAATCTCCAAGTTATATAGATGATATTGATCTAGTCTACAGCTCAAAAACTATCAAAGAGAATTTGAAAGTGATTGAAGAAGCTGTAAAGGAAATCTTTATTAGAGCAGATATCAATCAAATTTAATTTAATATGAATAAAACTGAGTTAATTCATTTCTTTTCTAGATTCAATGAGAAAGAACTATCTCTAACTCTTTTAAATAGAGAGATTAAACTCAGTGTAAATGTCAAATGATTAAGAGTATGATTAAACTCTAAGTTGCATTTTAAATATCACATTTAACAAAGAACTGTCAAGGCAGAAAGGCTATTAAACAATATAATCAGACTATCAAATACAGAGAGAGATCTATTCTTCCAGGCTATGAGATAATTATATATAGCCTGTATTACATCAGTAGCTGATTATAAAGTTCAAGTTTGATGAAATAATCAAGAGAACTTCACTGAACTCTTTCAAAGTCTGTAAAACAGAGTCTTGAGAAGAATTCTAGAAGCATTCAAATCATCTTCTATTAAAGCAATAGAAATTGAAGCTTCAATTCTCTCTTCTGCTATTAGATTTGAAAAGGCCTGTATGAACTATGCACTGAGAGTTATAAAGATGAGCTCAAATTATATAATCAGAGAAAGAGTCTCATCTTCATTTTCATCAATTAACTCTGAAAATGAACTGAATTGAAATAGATTTCTTGATTGAAATGAAAATGATTCTTTAAAGAAAATGTCTTCTCAACTTTACAGACTATACTCTCTGATTAAAAATCAATTTTCTTCTTTAAATATTGAAAAAGTGAATCATAAGAAGTTATCTCTCTGAAGAGAAAAGCTTGAATCTCTTATAGACTTACAAATAAGTGAACTATTAAAAGAGAAAGAATATGAACAGCATTTGAAGAGAATTTCTATAATTAATATAAAAGACTCTATTCTGATTTATTCAGATGACTCAAAAAATGAGAACCTGAATAGATTAGATGCAGGCATTGCTTATACTGAAGATAATATTAATTTTATCTCAGATTTCTGAAATCTAGACTGTGAATCTGAAGTCTTTGATGCTGAACTATTTATAATAGTGAAAGTTTTCAAACTCATAGAAATAAAATCTTATAAAAGAGAAAATAGTTTGAAAGAGATATGAATATTCTCTGATAGTCAAGCTGCTTTAAAAAGACTTAGAAATAGTCAGATTCATAATAATCAAATGAATCTTGAACTGATCTTAAACTCTGTTTTGAAAATTCAAAAGAGAAGAATATCAAAGCTGATAATTCATCTGCACTGAGTTCCTGCTTATATGAATATTCATGACAATGAATTGACTGATTCAGCTGCAAAAAAGAGTGCAGAATTAAGCAGATCTATTCAAAAAATTATGTTCTGATCTTTTATAAAGAGAAAAATAAAAGAATCTTATTTAGACAAGTGAAATAAAAGCTGACAGAAATAAAAGAAGAGTATACATTATTCAAGATTTGAAACAAAACTCAAGTGAAAATCTTGTTTAATTAAATGTAAAAAGAAAATATTCTCATCTATAATACAGCTGAAACTAGGACATGACTATTTTAAATCTTATATACAAAGATTTAATGATAGATTTGACTCAATAGAATACTCATTCTGCAATATAAAGAAGAATTCTGAGTATATTGTAATGCACTGTGTATTATACAATAGTCTCAGAGTCAGATTGAAAGAGAAGTATAATCTAAATCAATTAAATATGAGATTCTTATTCTCAACTGAGACAGAAATTAAATACTTAATAGACTTTCTATCAGAAACTCAAGCAGCTACAAGAAAATGACTAAATTCAGAATTATCTGAATATGAAGAGGAGAAAATCAATCAGATATAGTCTGTTAAAACAGCTATACACTCTCTTTTAATAATTTGTTTTATTATAGTCTCTTTTTATTATTATTATTATTATTATTATTATTATTATTCTTCCATTATACTCATATGCAAGCGGAGCTTATGATGAGTCCTTGCGTGATGTTAAATACAGGCCAAGTGTTAGTTATACAGAAGGAAATACAGGTGTTGAGACCACGTCAAGATAACAAGAACATAGGAAAATACAAAGGAGTGACAATTAGATACATGCGATAATAACTTTCCAGCCCAGGAACATAGAGCGATTCATTGAAGCAATTTGTACACCTCTGTATTTATTAGGAACCTGAGGTGCTTGAGTTCTGAATTTAATGTATCCCCTGCGGGTTTCGAACCCACGCGCCTTGGTTTCCCACGCCAAGGCGCTACCAGGTGGCCGCATTAACCATTCGGCCACTGAGGCATAGTCTCTTTTTACTTTATCTTTTTCTTTATCTTTTTCTTTCAATTTCTTTCTATCTATCTATTTAATGTGTCTATCTTTGAGACTGTGTTCTTTTTCTCTTTTCCTTTGTCATGATATTGTTAAATGATTTCAAAGTATCAAAAGATGTTAAAACACTGCAATTTGTAAACAGTTTTTATATTCTGAGCTGGAATTTTCTGATTTTACATATCTGAAATTGATGAATGTATAATAGTTAACTTTACAGACATAGGAAAAACCCTGAGAACTAAAAGTTCTCAGATAGATGTCATAGTCTCTGACTGCATACATCTATAATTGAAGAATAATAATAATAATAATAATAATAATAATAATAATAATAGAAGAATCTGATAATAGATTTAATAGAAGAGTAGAAACTCTTCTAAGAACTAATCTATAAGCTCTCTTATTATAAGACAGAGATCTTACAGACTTATATAAAGAAGAATCTGAAGAATAGCTTTATCTAATCTTTACAGATCTCTGTAGAAGTCTCTATAATATTTATAAAAAAGAAGAATAAAGATCTTAGATTATATATAAACTACTATAATCTGAACTTTAAGATTATAAAGAGTCACTATCTTCTATCTCTGATTAAGAATGTAATTAACTGTCTTGTAAGAGCTGTCATATTTATATAACTAAATATAATTAATATATATACACAGCTGTGAGTACAGTCTAAGAATGAATAAAAGACTGTCTTTAAAATTATACTGAAATTATTTGAATATCTAGTAATATCTTTTGATTTAACTAATATCTTCACAGTATTTCAGTCTTTTATTAATAAAATACTTCATGTATATCTGAATATCTTTATAATAATATATCTGAATGATGTGATAATATACTTTATAAAAAAGAAAGAACACACTGAGTATATATAAACTATATTAAAGATCTTAGATGAGACAGAACTATATATTAAGCTTATAAAGTATAACTTCAGTATCTATCAGATTAATTTTCTAGAATATATAATTACTATAAATAATATTCAGATAAAATCTTTATAAGTTAAAACTATTCTATTATAATTAGAGTTAACTAGTATTTATAAGATTCAGATCTTTCTGAGTTTTATAAATTTCTATAGATAATTTATCTTTGCATTTATAAGAATCTTCTTAATTCTTATAGATATACTAAAGAGTGAAAATAAGAAAAAGTCATTCTATAAATAAAAAATAAAAAGATTATTAAGAAGAGAGAACTATAAAAACTTTCTTATTTCAGAAGCTTATAAAATCTTTATAAGATTAAAATAGATATTTATAAACACAGTGATACTATTTCATTTTAATTTCTTACTCTTAATCAGATTGAAGATAGATATCTTCTTTGTAATAATTTCAGAAATAGTCTTATAACTACAGTTAAACAGAAACTGAGTTTCAGTGATCTTTTTCTTATAAAAGATGTAATTTATAGAGATTAACTATAATATTTATAATTAGAAGTTTCTTATAATAGTGAAATTCTTTTATCACTAATATTACTACTTTAAGAGTCTTATGATAGTAATTACTATTAGAACTGATTATAATAGCTTATAATAGTTTACTTTAATAAAGAAACTCTTACAGTAATAGATTTACTGAGCTTAGAGACTAAGTGAGTTCTGATTCAAGATAGAGTATATTAAGAGAACTAAAAACTTAGTGAATAAACTCTCTCACAGGCCTGACTATGTCAAGAAGGCTGAAGTGACAGACTGTTACACTTCTGACTGTATCAAGACTCTGTTACGGTTTCACACAGCTTATCACTTCTCTGTGAATGATTTCATTCATCCCGCAGGTCATTTAAACCGGTTTTCAATCATTCTATGACATCATTCAGATATATCATAGAAAGATTCAATGAATGAATATAAGAATCTTACTTTTATATAAGGTTAGCAGATTACTCTTTCTTGACAGTGAGACACTGCTGAGATATCACTTCAGCTATTCTCACTCATGAAATGAGAGAAGAGTATTCACTCATTATCTATATAGAATAGCTAGATACTGACTTCTTATTAAAGAAGTCAGTGATTTATTTTTTCTTCTACTGAAATATATATAAGAGTTACTGCATTTCTTATACAATCTTCTTAGTATACTAAGTATTATATCTGTGATATTCTTGTAATAACTCTGTAGTCTATGAGCTCACTATTCAAGCAAGATAGTTAAGCTCACTTATACAGCTTCTTAAATAACTATTTCTATATAACACTGTTAACTAGTCACTGTTTCAGTTTCATTATATTATAATTTAAATTACTTAATCTGATTACAAGTTTGAATTAGTTGAGCTCTATTAGCAGACTGATATAACCTCATGTATCTATACTGAGATCAACTCAATCTCATTCTCTGAAGAAAACTTTACATCATCTTCTAGAGTGTGTATATCTCTATCTCAGCAGAAATTCAAGATTTCTAAACCTGCTGTATATTTTAATATAAGTTCTTCAACTGCTCTATCATCACTGCAGTCTCTACACATCTATATCTATTATAAAGATGAAGAGATTAAAGTGAAAGATTCTTTGAGTTATAAGAAAAACACATTGTCTGAATTTCACAGCTTTATTTATATTCTTAAACAGAAATTTCATCTTAATCTGAGTCAGTTTAATACTCATAAGATATAAGTAATATACACTGTCAACCTTCTTGAAGGCATCTCTGCAACTACTTAAGTTATTAAGAAAAGAGAGCTTGAATATATTAATACTGTTATAACTTGAGAAGAATTCAAAGACTTTTTACTAAATTAAATCAAAGATCATCACAACTGCAGCTTTACAGCAGCACAGTAATTCAACTTATTATATTAATAAGATAATGAGAATTCTTCTGATTTCAATATAAGATTTGAAGAATATTGAGAGAAATTAACTAATAATTTGAATCAATTAAAAACACAGCTTTATCTTATGAAGCTGACTCACAAGATGCAGACAATGATATCACAGTATCAGAGTTCATCAATCAATTACACTGAGTTTGTTAACTTGACTTCTCAGATCTATTTGAATAATCAATACTCTGAGAAAAAGATTAACAAGATCTCTTCTAAGTAATTAATAATAGAATTTAAACAGTACTGTGACAGCTTCAGTGTAGAGAAAGTAAAGAAGAATTTCAAGTATTCTGATTCTTCACTTACTGTGAAGAAATATTAAAAAAGATTTAATAAAGATCTCTATTTTAACTGTGAAGCTGATGATCACTATACTAGTGATTGTAAGAAGCTGAAGAAGAGAATTATTATTATTATTATTCTTTAATTATAGATGTATACAGTCAGAGACTATGACATCTATCTGAGAATCTTTAGTTCTCAGAGTTTTTCCTCTATAGAGTCAACTATTATACATTTATCAATTTCAGATATGTAAAATCAGAAAATTCCAGCTCAGAATATAAAAACTGTTTATAAATTACAGTATTTCAACACCTTCTGATACTTTGAAACTATTTGAGAATATCATGACAAAGGAAAAGAGAATATAGTCTTAAAGAGAGACATATTAAATAGATAGATAGAAAAGAACAGAAAGAAATAAGTACAGTAAAGAGAGACTATAACAAAATAAAATTATTAAAAGATAGTGTATAGCTGTTTTAACAGACTATATCTAATTAATTTCTGCCTCTTCATATTCAGATACTTCTGAATTCAGTCATTTTCTTATAGCTGCTTGAGTTTCTGATAGAAAGTCTATTAAGTATTTAATTCTTGTCTCAGTTGAGAACAAGAACCTCATATTTAATTGATTTAAATCATACTTCTTCTTTAATCTGACACTGAGAATATTGTATAATGTACAATGCATTGCAATATGCTCAGGATTTTCATTCACATTGCAGAATGAGCACTCTGTTGAATCAAATCTATTATCAAATCTTTGTATATAGAATTTGAAATAATCATGTTCTAGTTTCAGCTGAATTATAGATGAGAATATTTTCTTTTTATATTTAATTGAACAAGATTTTCACTTTGATTTTGTCTCAAATCTTGAATAATGTATACTCTTCTTTTATTTCTGTCAGCTTTCATTTCACTTATTTAAATAAGATTCTTTTATCTTTCTCTTTATAAAAGATCAGAACATAATTTTTTGAATAGATCTACTTAATTCTGAATTCTTTTTTACAGCTGAATCAGTCAATTCATTGTCATGAATATTCATATGAGCAGGAACTCAGTGCAGATAAATTATCAGCTTTGATATTCTTCTCTTTTGAATTTTTAAAACAGAGTTTAAGATCAGTTCAAGATTCATTTGATCATTATAAATCTGACTATTTCTAAGTCTTTTTAAAGCAGCTTAACTATCAGAGAATATTCATATCTCTTTCAAACTATTTTCTCTTTTATAAGATTTTATTTTAATAAGTTTGAAAGCTTTCACTATTACAAATAGTTCAGTGTCAAAGACTTTAGATTCACAGTCTAAATTTCAGAAATCTGAGATAAAATTGATATTATCTTCAGTATAAGCAATGTCTGTGTATAATCTATTCAAATTCTCATTTTTTAAGTTATCTGAGTAAATCAAAATAGAGTCATTTATATTAATTATAGAGATCTTCTTCAAATACTGTTCATATTCTCTCTCTTTAGATAGTTCACTTATTTATAAGTCTATGAGAGATTTCAGCTTTTCTCTTCAGAGAGATATCTTCTCATATTCAATTTTCTCAAAATTTAATAAAGAAAATTGATTTTTAATAAGTGAACACAGTTTATACAGTTGAGAGAGCATTTTCTTTAAAGTATTATTCTCATTTCAATTAAGAAATCTATTTCAATTCAGTTCATTTCCTGAGTTAACTGATGAAAATGAAGAAGAGACTATTTCTCTGATTATATAATTTGAGCTCATCTTCATGACTCTCAGAGCATAGTTTATACAGGTCTTTTTAAATTGAATAGTAGAAGATGAAATTGAAGCTTCAATTTTCATTGCTTTAATAGAAGATGATTTGAATACTCTCAGAATTCTTCTCAAAGCTCTGTTTTATAAACTTTGAAAGAGTTCAGTGAAATTATCTTGATTATTTCATTAAACTTAAACTTCATAATCAGCTACTGAGATAATACAGGCTACATATAACTGTCTTATAGTCTGAAAGAATAGATCTCTCTAAGTATTTGATAGTCTGATTATACTATTCAGTAGTCTCTCTGTCTTGATGATTCTTTGTTGAATATGATATTTAAAATTCAACTTGAAGTTTAATCATACTTCTAGTCATTTGACATTCAAACTAGGTTGAATCTCTTTATTCAAAAGAGTTAGACTTAGTTCTTTCTCATTAAATCTGAGAAAAAAGTGAATTAACTCAGTTTTATTCATATCAAATTGAATTAGATTAATATCTGCTCTAACAAAGATTTTCTTTACTGCTTTTTCAATTACTTTTAAATTCTCTTTGATTGTCTTTGAACTGTAGAGTAGATCAATATCATCTATATAACTTAAAAATCTCACTATTTTCATCTCTCTATTCTTGAATAGATATGCAGTGTATATTGCAAATAAAACAGATGAGATTTAAGATTCATGTAATACTTCTATTTTTATCTCAGTTTTATCTTGTTTTCTTTCATCAAAGAATAGTTGTATAATTCTTTTAAATATGAAACAATTAACTCATTTTATTAGAGAAAGTGACAGTTTTAACATCTTCAAAGTTTAAATCATCTTAGACTTTGAAACATGATTAAATGTATCTTTTATATCAATAAAAACTGCAGTTGAGACCAGGTCTTCATACTTTACTATTTGAATATCATGAATAACTGAGAGAACAGTATCAATTGCAGAACATTGTTTTCTATCTCTCATTTATTCACTGAATAAAAGAGAGTTATTAATAGAGCTTATAAAAGATAGTTAAGTAGCTATTATCTTTTTCAAAATCTTTTCTAGACAGTTTAATAGAGATATTACTCTATATAACTTAGAAATTGAAGTTATTATTATTATTATTATTCTTCAATTATAGATGTATGCAGTCAGAGACTATGACATCTACCTGAGAACTTTTAGTTCTCAGGGTTTTTCCTATATCTGTAAAGTTAACTATTATACATTTATCAATTTCAGATATGCAAAATCAGAAAATTCCAGCTCAGAATACAAAAACTGTTTACAAATTGCAGTGTTTTAACATCTTCTGATACTTTGAAATCATTTGACAATTTCATGATAAAGGAAAAGAGAACACAGTCTTAAAGGTAGACACATTAAATAGATAGATAGAAAGAAATTGAAAGAAAAAGATAAAGTAAAGAGAGACTGTAATAAAACAAATTATTAAAAGATAGTATATAGCTGTTTTAACAGACTATATCTGATTGATTTCCTTCTCTTCATATTTAGATATTTCTGAATTTAGTCATTTTCTTGTAGCTGCTTGAGTTTCTGATAGAAAGTCTATTAAGTATTTAATTCCTGTCTCAGTTGAGAATAAGAATCTTATATTTACTTAATTTAAATCATACTTCTCTTTCAATCTGACTCTGAGACTATTGTATAATGCACAGTGCATTACAATATACTCAGAATTCTCATTTATATTGCAGAATGAGCATTCTATTGAGTCAAATCTATTATTAAATCTTTGTATATAAGATTTGAAATAGCCATGTCCTAGTTTCAGCTGTATTATAGATGAGAATATTTTCTTTTTATATTTAATTGAACAAGATTTTCACTTGAGTTTTGTTTCAAATCTTGAATAATGTATACTCTTCTTTTATTTCTGCCAGCTTTCATTTCACTTATCTAAATAAGATACTTTTATTTTTCTCTTTATAAAAGATCAGAACATAATTTTTTAAATAGATTTACTTAATTCTACACTCTTTTTTGCAGCTGAATCAGTCAATTCATTGTCATGAATATTCATATAAGCAGAAACTCAGTGCAGATGAATTATCAGCTTTGATATTCTTCTCTTTTGAATTTTCAAAACAGAGTTTAAGATCAGTTCAAGATTCATTTGATTATTATAAATCTGACTATTTCTAAGTCTTTTTAAAGTAGTATGACTATTAGAGAATATTCATATCTCTTTCAAACTATTTTCTCTTTTATAAGATTTTATTTCAATGAGTTTGAAAGCTTTCACTATTACAAATAGTTCAGCATCAAAGACTTTAGATTCACAGTCTAAATTTCAGAAATCTGAGATAAAATTGATATTATCTTCAGTATAAGCAATGCCTGCATCTAATCTATTCAAATTCTCATTTTTTGAGCTATCTGAATAAATCAGAATAGAGTCTTTTATATTAATTGTAGAAATTCTCTTCAAATACTGTTCATATTCTTTCTCTTTAGATAGTTCACTTATTTATAAGTCTATAAGAGATTCAAGCTTTTCTCTTCAGAGAGATAACTTCTCATGATTAACTTTTTCAATATTTAAAGAAGAAAATTGATTTTTAATCAGAGAGTATAGTCTGTACAGTTGAGAAGACATCTTCTTTGAAGAATTATTTTCATTTCAATCAAGAAATCTATTCCAATCCAGTTCATTTTCAGAGTTAATTAATGAAAATGAAAAAGAGACTCTTTCTCTGATTATATAATTTAAGCTCATCTTTATAACTCTCAGAGCATAGTTCATACAGGTCTTTTCAAATCTGATAGCAGAAGAAGGAATTGAAGCTTCAATTTTCATTACTTTAATAGAAGATGATTTGAATACTCTCAGAATTCTTCTCAAGACTCTGTTTTACAGACTTTGAAAGAGTTCAGTGAAATTCTCTTGATTATTTCATCAAACTTAAACTTCATAATTAGCTACTGATGTAATACAGGCTATATATAACTGTCTCATAGCCTGGAAGAATAGACCTCTCTCTGTATTTGATAGTCTGATTATATTATTCAATAGTCTTTCTGCCTTGACAGTTCTTTGTTGAATGTGATATTTAAAATTCAACTTGAAGTTTAATCATACTTCTAATCATTTGACATTAACACTGGGTTTAATCTCTCTATTTAAAAGAGTTAGAAATAGTTCTTTCTCATTGAATCTAGAAAAGAAATGAATTAACTCAGTTTTATTCATATCAAATTGAATTTAATTGATATCTGCTTTAATAAAGATTTCCTTTGCAGCTTCTTTAATCACTTTCAAATTCTCTTTGATAGTTTTTGAGCTGTAGACTAGATCAATATCATTCACATAACTTGAAGATCACATTATTTTCATATTTCTATTTTTGAATAGATATGCAGTGTATATTGTAAATAAAATAAATGAGATTGAAGATTCTTACAGTACTTCTATTTTTATCTCAGTCTTGTCTTGTTTTATTTCATCAAAGAAAAGTTATATAATTCTTTTAGATATAAAACAGTTAACTCATTTTATTAGAGAAAGTGACAGTTTTAACATCTTTAAAGTCTGAATTAACTTTGACTTTGAAACATGATTAAATGCTTCTTTTATATTAATAAAAACTACAGTTGAAATCAGATCTTCATGCTTTGCTATCTGAATATTATAAACAACTGAGAGAACAGTGTCAATTACACAACACTGTTTTCTATCTCTTATTTATTCACTGAATATCAGAGAATTACTGATAGAGCTTATAAAAGATAGTTAAGTAGCTATTATCTTTTCTAAAACCTTTTCTAGACAGTTCAATAGAGATATTACTCTATATAACTTGAGAAATGAAGTTTTTCTATTAGGTTTTGCAAGAATCACTTCAGTGACTTCTCTTCAGTATTCAGAATAATATTCATTTTTCAAGAGATTGAAAAAGAGCTCAAAATATTCATTCTTTAAGTAGAAGTATGTATTTTGAATAATCAAGTTATTAATTGAATCAGGCTCTGCAGCAGTTTTAACTGAACTTAAGAAGATAGCTGACTCTAATTCATCTTGAGTAAGATTAGGTTATTCTCAGTCATTTTTATCAATATAGTTGAGAAGTAATATATTCTCTTTCTCTGAATCTGAATCTGATGAGTTTTGAAAGAGAGTTCTTATAAAAGCTTGACATTTTTCCTCAAAAGAGTTTGCTGTATATGATTCATTCTGAAACTCATATTCTAAGATTGAAAGTTTTGCTACACTTCTTGTTTTAGTATAGTTAAAAGCTTTAAAAACTTTCTTTTCTTATACTTCTTTAAGAAACTTATTCCAGCAGTCTGTTTTAGCTCTTTTAATATCTAAAAAATATTCATTTCTGACAGCTTTGAACTCTTTATCAGAAATTATATCATTCTTTCAATCTCTTCTAACAGTAGTCAATTGTTTCCTTTTAGATGTGATATTCTTATTTCATCAAGGTTTTGAATACTTAGAAGACTTTCTCTTTGAAATATTATCTTTAATACTTACTAGAATAATAGATGTAATGAGCTTCACTCTATTGTTAAGTATTTCATTTGAGATATCTTGATCAGGATTTCAATATAGCTTACTCTGTCTTTCAGATTTTAACAGTTTTATACTTTCTTCAACTGCCTTTCAGTCAGCCTTTTCAAAGTTAAACTGATTAGAGAGAAGAGGATTTTCACTCATTTATTTCTCACTCAGTTCAATATTAAATTGAATAATCTCATGATCTGATTCTGATGTCTCATTTGAATTAATAAATCAGTTTACAAGTCTTTTTTTTTATTAGATTTTATGATATGAAGATTAGATCTATAATAGATTTCTGTTTCATATCTTTTCTAAAGAATGTTTGTTGATCAGACTTGTTAACTAAATCTATTAAATGCTTAAAGATTTATTTAATCAGATTATCAGCTCTTACTACTCTTTTGCGTTCTGAATTTCATCAGAGATGATATGCATTGAAATCTTCTATAATTATAGAGTTTCTTAATGAAGTTATGTTCAGAAATTCTCTATTAATTATTCAGATGTTATTATTTTTCTTCAATGATTTTTCATTATAGATGTTTATAAGCTGTATAGTATTAAACTTATTCTCTTTATCTATAATATCACTCATCAGAATATCAGAGTCAGACATGATATTAAATCTTAGATTAAATTAATATCTTGATCTCTTTCTTTCATAGATTACTACTCTTGACTTTATCTCAGACTTTTGAGATATAAAGCAATAGTAGCTTAAATGAGAAATGATATATTTTTACTCAGCATCAAAATTCAGCTTCTGAAGAAGTATAAAATCAACTTTTTATTCAAATACAATTTGAAGATAAGAATAAATACAATTTGAGTTTTTATTCACATTATTTTGAATAAATGTGATTTTTGAAGAGTTTTTAAACTTTTTTTATTGTTTTTGTTGTATATTCATACTAAAAGAGAGTAGAGTAGAATCTAATCACTATCATCAGATAGTAGATTATAACTATTCTGAAAAGTAGAAATCTTAACTGCTTATATTATATCTAGTTTATCATCAGAGTCATTTCTCAATTCTCTAATCTTAACAGAAGTTTGAGAATTCAAATTCTATTTACATTTAGCTGGAGAATTGAAGTTTGAAGATTTAGATAGTTGAGAGTTTCTTCTTTTTAAGCTTACAGTTGTGAGTTTACTGACTTGACTATTCTCTTCAGTTCTAGATTTGCTTTGAGCTTCATCTTTTCTTCAGTTCTTTTGAGTTCTTGAAGTAAATATATATTCTTTTGAGCTAGATGCATGTTTTTCTTTGCAATTAGAGCATTTAAGCAGAGTGTGTTAACATATTTCATCTCTTTTTAAACATGTTTCATATTTATACTCACTAGTTTTATAATCTCTGTCACAGAATGCACATTTTGAGTCTCTGAAACAGAAGATTGTAAAGTGTTCATATCTTTGACAGTTTGAATACTGTGTTTGAGCTTTGAGATTCATTCTTGAGTCTTTGTATTTATGAACTCTCATTTTCAAATCTGCTACTCTTACTTCAGAGATCTTTGACTGTTCAAGTGTGTTTATATATACTAGAACAGAGACATTTCTTCTGCTTTGTCTGAACTCAATTGAATTTAGTTCTACAGACTCTTTTCTTAGTTGAATAGAGTGATATTCTTCTAATTCATTTTTGAGAAGTAGTATTTCTTCT
The DNA here is from genome assembly GCF_000003525.1 of Blastomyces dermatitidis ER-3. Taxonomy (NCBI): domain Eukaryota; kingdom Fungi; phylum Ascomycota; class Eurotiomycetes; order Onygenales; family Ajellomycetaceae; genus Blastomyces; species Blastomyces dermatitidis. The sequence goes on from NW_025544775.1 coordinate 6,566,011, forward strand.
TCACAGTCAAAAATTTCAACTGAAATATTATAAAGAATGAATTTATCTCACTTTTCATCTCTCTCAGATAGAATTGTTGTGTTTAACAAAGATTCTACTGCTAATTTTCAGAGATTCTTATTCTGAATAAGGAATTCTGCACTGAATTCAGACATTGTAGTCAGAATGATAGAGTTTTTAAAGAAGAATGACTCAATTGAAGCTATAACTGATTTTTGAGCTTTAATATCAGTTATTAACTGAGAAAAGAACTGCTGATTAATTTCATTTCTGATTCTGAAAATAAGGTTTGAGTTTAGCTTGTTTCTTTACAAGATATTCTGGTTTGAAACTTTGAGAATAAGTCTTCTATTTCTGAAGATTTGAAGATTTTTCTTCTTTTGCATTTTTTTCTTCACTTTTCTATGAATAGAAGTATGAGCATTATTCTTCTCAGTTTTCTCAGAATTTTGAGTATGTTTTGAGATAGCAGGTTTAGAGACAGCAGATTCAGCTGCTTGAGCATATATTTTCTTCTGATTCAAAGAAGAAGAAGAAGTAGAAAAAGAGAAAGAAGAACAAGATAAGATGTCAGTGATTATACTAGAAATTTTCAATGTTTTTTAAACTGTGTTTGAAATTCCAAGTTTGAACTTGATCATCTCCTGTAGTTGTCTAGTCTGAGTATGAAGAATTAACAGAACTTCTTCATTCATCTCACTCAGACACTGCTTTTCAAGAATCTTACTTACTTTTTCAAGTTTCTGTATTTCAAGAACTTGTTATTTCTCTATTTCTTCTTTCTTTCTTGTCTTCAGAATTTCAATCTCAGAAATAGTATTTGAGAAAGCATCTTTTTCCACATCAACTGAGTGTATTTTTAAACTCATTGTTCTCACTCAATGAAAAGTTGATCAGGCTGTTTCAATTAAGATATGTATTGAACTCTTTTGAAAAGTTGATCAGAATGTTTCAATTAAGAGGTTTCTAAGTCTGTTTTCAATTGAAAAGTTGATTAGACTGTTTCAAAAGAAGAATAAAAGACTTTTATGTATAAAACACCTGATTTTTTTCACACTAGTTCAGTAACTAGATTAGATTTTTGAAGAGAATCTAATAAACTAAAATTGATTTTTAAGATAAATCAATAAAATCTTTACAATCTCTTTCTTAAGATACAGTGAGAAAAAGTATGATATTAATTGATAGTAAATCAGATAATATGACAGTTTTTAAGAGAAAAACTGATAAAAAATAAATCAATTTTTTACAGAGAAATTGATTAAAACTATTCAATTTTATTCTAAATCATTTAATTCTTCTCACACAACAAGTGTGCAACTCAAATCAGTTAATAAAGAGTGTAAAAAAGAATTAAGTATTAATGAAAGCTCTTCAGTCACTGAAAAAGTAATTCTTACTTAAAAGAATATGAAATTATAATAGAAAACAGCTCTGTTTTTAATTCTTTATAAGAATATTATATAAAATTCAGAGAAAAACATCTTACTTTTTCAAGAGAAGTAAAAAACTATTTCTAAGATCTTTTTTTTTTTGCATTAACTGCTGTAGAAGAATGAGATAGAAACTGCTAAGATATATACTACTATATACTCTTTATCAAGACTTTTCCTCTTCAGAGTCTTGATATTATAGAGAATATAAGTCTGTTTCTATATAATAATATAAATATTATCAGCAGAATGTAGAGAAACTGGTTATTTATATCTCAAAATAGAAGACTTTGTCAATGATTATATCAATATAGAGTTAATTGTTAAATTTAATAGAAATCTAGTATTGCTGTTCTCAATCTCTTACAGAATCTATTGAATATTGAGATATTAAAACTAGATTTAATATATCTCACTGTGCAGAGATCAAAGGCTCAGTCAGATCTTGAAATATACTGAATTTATAGTTATTAATATACTGTTAACTTATTCTGTTGACTCATTATCTGCTGATTATGTATTGAATACTGTTGCTAAGGTATCTTTTTGTATTATTCTGCTGAGAATGAGCCAGATTGAGAGAAATAGTATGAGAGTGAGACTTGACATTGATGTCTAGATACACTGAAGACAGATCACAGAGATTACACTTCAGAAGTGTCTGTTAATTATATACTTGATATTATCACTGAGATATCTTTTTGTATTTTTCTCCTGAGAATGGGCCAGATTGAGAAGAGTGATATGAGGGTGAAACTTAGCATTGATGTTTTGAAACATTAAAGATGAACAGGGTTTTCACAGAGATCACTTCTCAGATATCTTCACAATTACAGATCAGAGATCTTTCAAAATTGAGAAGATTGATGCATATGACTAGGTCTCTTCATCTTACAATTTGTATGGCAATTTGGCCCGGGGTTGTGATGTGATAGGGAAGAATGAGGAATAATCTCACACAGGAGTTTTGAACAATGTTTGGTTCACATTTGGCTGAATAACTCCACCACCACACGGGGTATGCGGTCAGCGATGGGGTCAAAATGCTCGTATGATTGAGGGCTTTTCAATGAATCTATCGGCGGGTTCTTATTCGAAAGATTGAGTGAGTTCGTGGTGAAGCGGGTTTGACCTGCAGTACAACATCTGTAGAAATTGAAGTCTTTCTATTAGATTTTGCAAGAATCACTTCAGTGACTTCTCTTCAGCATTCATAGACTGGCCGGCGGGACCATGAATTTCACATTTGGTCTCATTTGGTCTGGTCTCATACATTTCTTAGCGTGAGTCCCACCAGGACCAAGCCTCAAAAAAATCTGAAAATGAATCATTTCTGAGAGAAATGACATGAAAAATGACCAGACTTAATTCAAAAACAGTGAAATGAGAGTAATTTCTCAGAATAAACTGTGAAAGATGATCATTCTTTCAAAATCAGAATGAAACTGAGACTGAAGATTAAAATCAGTCTCATTCAGTTTATTCAGTGATTGATTATATAATCAGAATTTGATAATGATTATTGATAACACTCATGAAACAACTAAATACATTCTTGTGTAAGTTTATTCTTCACTTTCTCATGAAAACTATACTTCTCTGATATACTTTGATCAGAGGTATTAAACTGTCTGATAATTTCATATTTTACAATTATGAGTTTCTTGATTGTTTCTTCTTATAATTATTCTCAGTGATAGTGATAAATATCTTGACTTGAGTTAAACTTTCACTTCATTCTCACCCCTGTCAATGAAATTGTCAGAATATTATGTGTTATCAGTGCAACAGTTAACCGCTTCATCACAAACTCGCTCGATTTTTCGAATAAGAACCTGCTGATAGATTCATCGAAAAGCCCTTGATCATATGAGTATTTTGACCCCATCACTGACTGCATACCCCGTGTGATGATGGAGTTATCCAGCCAAATGTGAACCAGACATCGTTTGAAACTCCTGTGTGGGATTATCCCTCATTCTTCCCTATCACATCACAACTCCAGGCCAAATTGCCATACAAATTGTAAGATGAAGAGACCTAGTCATATGCATCAATCTTCTCAATTTTGAAAGATCTCTGATCTGTAATTGTGAAGATATCTGAGAAGTGATCTCTGTGAAAACCCTGTTCATCTTTAATGTTTCAAAACATCAATGCTAAGTTTCACCCTCATATCACTCTTCTCAATCTGGCCTATTCTCAGGAGAAAAATACAAAAAGATATCTCAGTGATAATATCAAGTATATAATTAACAGACACTTCTGAAGTGTAATCTCTGTGATCTGTCTTCAGTGTATCTAGACATCAATGTCAAGTCTCACTCTCATACTATTTCTCTCAATCTGGCTCATTTCTGACAGAAAAGTATAAAAAGATATCTCAGTAACTGTACTTAATACATAATCAGCAGACATAACAACTATAAAATCAGTATATTTCAAGATCTGACTGAGCCTTTGATCTCTGCACAGTGAGATATATTAAATCTAGTTTTAATACCTCAATATTCAATAGATTCTGCAAGAGATTGAGAACAGCAATACTAGATTTCTATTGAATTTGAGAATTAACTCTATATTGATATAATCATTGACAAAGTCTTCTATTTTGAGATATAAATAATCAGTTTCTCTACATCTCACTGGTAATATTTATATTATTATATAGAAACAGACTTATATTCTCTATAATATCAAGACTCTGAAGAGGAAAAGTCTTGATAGAGAGTACATAGTAGTGCATATCTTAGCAGTTTCTATCTCATTCTTCTGCAGCAGTTAATGCAAAAAAAAAAAGATCTTAGAAATAGTTTTTTACTTCTCTTGAAAAAGTAAGATGTTTTTCTCTGAATTTTATACAATATTCTTACAAAGAATTAAAAACAGAGTTATTTTCTATTATAATTTCATATTCTTTTAAGTAAGAATTACTTTTTCAGTGACTGAAGAGCTTTTATTAATACTTAATTCTTTTTTATACTCTTTATTAACTGATTTGAGTTGTACACTTATTGTGTGAGAAGAATTGAATAATTTAGAATAAAATTGAATAGTTTTAATCAATTTCTCTGTAAAAAATTGATTTATTTTTTGTCAGTTTTTCTCTCAAAAACTGTCATATTATATGATTTATTATCAATTAATATTATACTTTTTCTCACTGTATCTTAAGAATGAGATTATAAAGATTTTATTGATTTATCTTAAAAATCAATTTTAGTTTATTAGATTCTCTTCAAAAATCTAACCTAGTTACTGAACTAGTGTGAAAAAAATCAGGTGTTTTATACACAAAAGTCTGTTATTCTTCTTTTGAAATAGTCTGATCAACTTTTCAATTGAAAACAGACTTAGAAACCTCTTAATTGAAACAGTCTGATCAACTTTTCAATTCAAAAGAGTTTAATAAATATCTTAATTGAATTAGTCTGATCAACTTTTCATTGAGTAAGAATAATGAGTTCAAAAGTACACTCAGTTGATGTGAAAAAGAATGCTTTCTCAAATGCTATTTCTGAGATTGAAATTCTGAAGAGAAGAAAGAAAGAAGAAATAAAGAAATAATAAGTTCTTAAAATACAGAAACTTGAAAAAGCAAGTAAAATTCTTGAAAAGCAGTGTCTGAGTGAGATGAATGAAGAAGTTCTATTAATTCTTCATACTCAGGCTAGACAATTACAGAAAGTGATCAAGTTCAAACTTAGAATTTCAAACACAGTTCAAAAACCTTTGAAAATTTCTAATACAATCACTGACTCTTCAGTTTGCTCTTCTTTCTTTTCTACTTCTTCTTCTTCTTCTTCTTCTTTAAATCAGAAGAAAACATATCCTCAAGCAGCTGAATCTGCTGTCTCTAAACCTGCTATCTCTAAATCTGCTATCTCAAAACCTGCTCAAAATTCTGAGAAAACTGAGAAGAATACTGCTCATACTTCTATTGATAGAAGAGTGAAGAAAAAAATGCAAAAAGAGAAAAATCTTCAAATCTTCAGAAATAAAAGACTTATTCTCAAAGTCTCAAATCAGGACATATTGCAGAGAAATAAGCTAAACTCAAACCTCATTTTCAGAATCAGAAATGAAATCAATCAGCAGTTCTTTTCTTAGTTAATAACTGATATTAAAGTTTAAACATCAGTTATAGCTTTAATTGAGTCATTCTTCTTTGAAAACTTCATCATTCTGATCACAATGCCTGAATTCAGTGCAGAATTCCTTATTCAGAATAAGAATCTCTGAAAGTCAGCAGTAGAATCTCTGTTAAATATAATAATTCTATCTAAGAGAGATGAAAAGTGGGATAAATTCATTCTTTATAATATCTCAGTTGAAATCTTTGACTGTGAGAAAGAAATGCTACTTCTTAAAAATAAATTCAAGAAATACAATTCTATTCAACTGAGAAAAGAGCCTGTATAGCTTAATTCAATTGAGTTCAGACAGAGTAGAAGAAATGCCTCTGTTCTAGTGTATACAAAGACACTTGAACAATCAAGAATCTCTGAAGTAAGAATAGCAGGTTTGAAAATGAGAGTTCATGAATACAAAGACTCAAGAATGAATCTCAAAGCTCAAACACAGTGTTCAAACTGTCAAAGATATGAACACTTTGCAATCTCTTGTTTCAGAGACTCAAAATGTGCATTCTATACTAGAGATTACAAAACTAGTGAGCATAATTGTGAAACATGCTTAAAAAGAGATGAAATATGTTAACATACTCTGCTTAAGTGCTTCAATTGCAAAGAAAAACATGCATCTAGCTCAAAAGAATGTGTATTTGCTTCAAGAACTCAGAAGAACTGAAGAAAAGATGAAGCTCAAAGTGAATCTAAAACTGAAGAGAAAAGTCAAGCTAGTAAATTTATAACTGTAAGCTCAAAAAGAAGAAATTCTTAACTATCTAGATCTTCAAACTTCAACTCTTTAGCTAAGTGTAAACAGAATTTGAATCCTCAAACTTCTGTTAAGATTAGAGAATTGAGAAATGACTCTGATAATAAACTAGATATAATGCAAGCAGTTGAGATTCCTACTTTTCAAAATAGTTATAATCTACTATCTGATGATAGAAATTAGATTCTACTCTATCTCTACTCTCTCTTAGTATGAATATACAACAAAAACAACAAAAAAAGTTTAAAAACTCTTCAAAAATCACATTTATTCAAAATAATGTGAATAGAAACTCAAATTGCATTTATTCTTGTCTTCAGATTACATTTGAACAAAAAGTTGACTTTGTACTTCTTCAAGAATCAAACTTTGATACTGAGTAAAAGTATATCATTTCTCATTCAAGCTATTACTGCTTTCTTTCTGAAAAATCTGAGATAAAATCAAGAGTAGTGATCTATGAGAGAAAAAGATCAAGATATCAATTTAACTTGAGATTTAATATCATATCTGACTCTGATATTCTAGTGAGTGATATTATAGATAAAGAGAATAAGTTGAATACTATTCAACTTATAAATATCTATAATGAAAAGTCATTGAAAGAAAACAACAATATCTGAACAATTGATAGAGGATTTTTGAATATAACTCTCTTAAAAAACTCTATAATTGCAGGAGACTTCAATACACATCATTTCTGATAAAACTCAGAGTGCACAAGAGCAGTAAGAGCAGATAAACTAGTTAAATGAACTTTTAAGCATTCAATAGATTTAGTTAACAAGTCTGATTAACAAACATTCTTTAGAAAAGATATGAAACAGAAATCTATTATAGATCTAACTTTCATATCATAAAATCTAATTGAAAAAAGACTTATAAACTGATTTATTAATTCAAATGAAACCTTAGAATCAGGTCATAAGATCATTCAATTTGATATTGAACTGAGTGAAAAATAAAGAAGTGAAAATCCTCTTCTCTCTAATCAGTATAACTTTGAAAAAGCTGTTTGAAAAGCAGTTGAAGAAAGAGTAAAACAGCTGAAATCTGAAAGACAGAGTGAGCTTTATTAAAATCAAAGTCAAGATATCTTAAATAAAATGCTTAAGAATAGAGTAAAGCTGATTACATCTATTCTTCTAATAAGTATTGAAGAAAATATTTCAAAGAAAAAGTCTTCTGAGTATTTCAAACCTTGATGAAATGAGAATATCACTTCTAAAAGAAAGCAATTAGTCACTGCTAAGAGAGATTGAAAGAATCACTTAATATCTGATGAAGAGTTCAAAGCTATTTAAAATGAATATTTTTCAGATATTAAAAAAGTTAAAACAGATTACTGAAACAAATTTCTTAAAGAAGCATAAGAAAAAGAAGTTTTTAAAGCCTTCAACTATACTAAAACAAGAAGTGTAGCAAAGCTTTCAACCTTAGAATATGAATTTCAGAATGAATTATATACAGCAAACTCTTTTGAGAAAAAATGTCAAGCTTTTATGAGAATTCTCTTTCAAAACTCATCACATTTAGAAGAGAAGAATATGTCATTTCATGAATATATTGATGAAAATAACTGAGAATGGCCTGAGCTTACATATGATGAACTAGAGTCAGTAATATTCTCAAGTTCAATTAAAACTACTGCAGGGCCTGATTCAATTAATCACTCAATTATTCAAAACACATATTCCTACTTGAAGAATGAATATCTTGAGCTCTTTTTCAATCTCTTAAAAAATGATTATCATTCTGAATGCTGAAGAGAAGCTACTGAAGTAATCCTTGCAAAACCTAATAGAAAGGCTTCAATTTCTAAGTTATATAGAGTAATATCTCTGTTGAACTGTTTGAGAAAAATTCTAGAAAAGATAATAGCTACTAAATTATCTTTTATAAGCTCTATTAGTGATTCTCTTCTATTTAATGAATAAATGAAAGATAGAAAACAATGTTCTACAATTGATACTGTTCTCTCAGTTATTCATGATATTCAAGTAGCAAAGCATGAAGGCCTGGTCTCAACTGCAGTTTTTATTGATATAAAAGATGCATTTAATCATGTGTCAAAGTCTAAGATGATTCAAACTTTGAAGATGTTAAAACTGTCACTTTCTCTAATAAAATGAGTCAATTGTTTCATATCTAAAAGAATTATACAACTATTCTTTGATAGAAGAAAACAAGATAAAACTGAGATAAAAATAGAAGTATCATAAGAATCTTCAATCTCATCTGTTTTATTTGCAATATACACTGCATATCTATTCAAGAATAGAGAGATGAAAATAGTGAGATCTTCAAGTTATGTAGATGATATTGATCTACTCTACAGTTCAAAGACAATCAAAGAGAATTTAGAAGTAATTGAGAAAGCAGTAAAGAAAATCTTTGTCAGAGCAGATATCAATCTAATTCAATTTGATATGAATAAAACTGAGCTAATTCACTTTTTTCCCAGATTTAATGAGAAAGAACTAAGTCTAACTCTTTTGAATAAAGAGATTAAACCCAGTTTGAATGTCAAATGACTAGAAGTATGATTAAACTCCAAGTTGAATTTTAAATATCATACTCAATAAAGAATCATCAAGGCAGAGAGACTACTGAATAGTATAATCAGACTATCAAATACTGAGAGAGCTCTATTCTTTCAGACTATGAGACAGTTATACATAGCCTGTATTATCTCAGTACCTGATTATGAAGTTCAAGTATGATGAAATAATCAAGAAAACTTCACTGAACTCTTTCAAAGTCTACAAAACAGAGCTTTGAGAAAAGTTCTGAGAGTATTCAAGTCATCTTCTATTAAAGCAATGGAAATTGAAGCTTCAATTCCATCTCCTGCTATTCAATTTGAAAAGGCCTGTATGAACTATGCTCTGAGAGTCATGAAGATGAGCTCAAATTATATAATCAGAGAAAGAGTCTCTTCTTCATTTTCATCAGTTAACTCAGGAAATGAACTGAATTGAAATAGATTTCTTGATTGAAATGAGAATAATAATTTAAAGAAAATGCTCTCTCAACTGTATAGTCTATGTTCACTTATTAAGAATCAATTTTCTTCATTAAATGTTGAGAAAATTGATCATGAGAAGATATCTCTCTGGAGAGAAAAGCTGAAATCTCTCATAGACTTACAAATAAGTGAACTATCTAAAGAGAGAGAATATGAACAGCATTTAAAGAAGATCTCTACAATTAATATAAAAGACTCTATTCTGATCTACTCAGATGACTCAAAAAATGAGAATTTGAATAGATTAGACACAGGCATTGCTTATACTGAAGATAATATTAATTTTATCTCAGATTTTTGAAATTTATACTGTGAATCTGAAGTCTTTGATGCTGAACTATTTACAATAGTGAAAGCTTTCAAACTCATTGAAATAAAATCTCATAAAAGAGGAAATGATTTGAAAGAGACATGAATATTCTCTGATAGTCAAGCTGCTTTAAAAAGACTTAGAAATAGTCAGATTCATAATGATCAAATGAATCTTGAACTGATTTTAAACTCTGTTTTAAAAATTTAAAAGAGAAGAACATCAAAACTATTAATTCATCTGCATTGAGTTCCTGCTCATATGAATATTCATGACAATGAATTGACTGATTCAGCTGTAAAAAAGAGTTCAGAATTAAGCAGATCTATTCAAAAAACAGTGTTCTGATCTTTCATAAAGAGAAAGATAAAAGAATCTTGTTTAAACCAGTGAAATGAAAGCTGGCAGAAACAAAAGAAGACTATACATTATTCAAGATTTGAGACAAAATCAAAGTGTAAATCTTGTTCAATTAAATGTAAAAAGAAAATATTCTCATCTATAATTCAGCTGAAACTAGAACATGGTTATTTCAAATCTTATATACAAAGATTTGATAATAGATTTGAGTCAACAGAGTGCTCTTTCTGCAATGTGAATGAAAATCCTGAGCATATTGTAATGCATTGTGCATTATACAATAGTCTCAGAGTCAGATTAAAGAAAAAGTATGATTTAAATCAATTAAATATGAGGTTTTTATTCTCAACTGAGACAGGAACTAAATACTTAATAGACTTTCTATCAGAAACTAGAGCAGCTATATGAAAATGACTGAATTCAGAAGAAGTATCTGAATATGAAGAGATGGAAATTGACTAGATATAGTCTGTTAAAACAGCTATACATTATCTTTTAATAATTTTGTTTTATTATAGTCTCTCTTTACTGTACTTGTTTTCTTCTGTTCTTTTCTCTATCTATTTAATGTGTCTATCTTTAAGACTATGTTCTCTTTTCTTTTGTCATAATATTTTCAAATGATTTCAAACTATCAGAAGGTGTTGAAATACTGCAATTTATAAACAGTTTTTATATTCTGAGCTGGAATTTTCTGATTTTACATATTTGAAATTGATAAATGTATAATAGTGTGATTCAAAGGTTGGTTGAGCCAGCGTACAATTACAGGCGTACGTAGACTGACCGTGTGACCGTGTCTGGAATCAGGATCAAACTTTACAGTTGTCATGTTGTCTAAAAGCATTACTTCTGATCATGATTTGTATTCATCACATTGATTCTAAATCACATTATTTCAAATATTAAAGATTTCAGATTCACTTTTCAAATAAAAATCTAGTCTCAGATAAAGAATATGTTTGAATTCTTAGTCACATTTTCATTCTGATCTCATTATTAAGAATGACATTAAATAAGACTATGAAATCATTTCTCACTTACATAATATCATAACATAGTGCTCATTTGTTGAAAATTCAATAGAGAGTGTTATCAAATATTATTACTTTTCTGAACACAGATCATAATTCATATAATTTTAATTATGAAAAAAACATAAAATACAAAAAAAAAATAAAAAACAAAAAACAAAACAAACATAAGAAAAAATCACAATAAAAAAAAAAAGAAAAGGAAAAGAAAAAAACAAAAAATAAAAATAAAAAAAAAATCAAGATCACAGAGTCACAGTATCTCTAAAATACTCACTTCTCAGAGTCTTTATAATATTCATTATTAACTGTGTATTTCTCACAGTGAGAATAACATGACTGTGATAAGTCATTATTTTAATATCATCTAATAAATAATCAGTATATATCTGTATAAATGTGAATAATTAGAAAATATACATTTAAAAAGTGTGATCAGGGTGAACTCTGCTGTCACTTGAATAACATCAAGAACAGAATGCTGAAATTGATGATTTCTCTCATCAATTTCATAGATAAGGCATGTGAAGATGATCTTGAGAAATATAAGATTTCTCAACTTCTGATAAAAATAAATCTCATGAAGAGACTCTATTTTCATGATATCAGAGACTGAGTGTTATTAAAAAGTATTACTTTCATACAATACATATACACTTACTGCAGTGATTCACTCTCTGTATATATAACTGAGAGTTACAGCTTTCTCACACTGTATGACTCTTTCTGAGATGCTGCTGTTGATTTGTAATTTATACAGTCTCTCAGTTCAGCATGCACTGCATGTATACAGTTCTGTGTGCTGAGACTGTGTTGATCATTATAGCCTGACATGATACTCACTTTTTGTGAGTCATGTTTCATTTGAGAAGAGAGGAAGGAAAGATGTGACTGTTATTTTATTGAGAAGAGAATGAATAATTAGTATTATTGAATTAATTTAATTCATCTGCATTTAAAATTTGATTAATCTATACTCTTCAATTTGAGAGTTTCTATAAGTGTTTTAATAGTTTTCATACTAGCTTGAACTTAGTGATGAATTGAAGAAGAAGAGAAAAGAGAGAAGAAAGAAATGAGAATAACTTATCTTTATAATATAAAAATAGAGAATCACTGCAATTATTCTCTCTAGCAACAAAGATCTGTTTTCTGCATGTATCTCTTATATGATAAATGCATACAAAGAATATCAATAGTGTATGTATTGAATAAAGATAATATTGCTATGCAACACTGTAGCTGTTTCTGTACATCTCTGAAAGCTGTTAATAGTTTCTTTATCTCTTTATATTTGATAAGTTAATAATATATTTCAATGCACTCTCTCTTTCATCATTATCATCATCATTATCATCATTATTATCATCACTATTGTTATCATCATCATCATCATCATTATTATTATATGATTGCCTGCCTTCACTTTCTTCTTAACACTTATTAAAATCAATCATGTTATCTCTCTTCAAATATTCTGCAGTTCTGCAGATCATCAAGGCACATGAGCACTGTCACAGATTGAAGAGAGAGAAGAAGAAGATGTTTAAGCACAGAGAGACAGATCACAAGGCATGTTATAATGTCTTGAAGAGACTCTGTAAGAAAGTAGAATGATAATGATTTTAAGTAACACTTCTAATAGATTTAGACTGAACTAAGTATAGAAATAATATGAATAACACTGTCTGTGAGAGATTGAAAAAGAAGACAGTGAAGAGTCTCATGTAGCAGTGATAAGATCAGAAGAAGTTCTGAGAATGATTTAAGATCAAGATGAAGAGAGAGAGAGAGAAGAAGAGTGTTACTGTAAATAAGCAGTGACAGAAGAAGATTAAGAAGATATTAAAGCAGGAGATAAAGAAGTCAAAACTGATAAGTTTTTTATTAAGAGATAATAATTTTTAATAATACTTCTGTTCTCTAATTGATTAGTAGAAGCTGACAGAGAAGGAAATTGAGACCTTGTTCAGGTCTTGAATATACTTTATAATCCAGAACATTGAGAAGGCAGCTCTGCTCTCTGAGCATGTCAATCTGCTTGCTACTGAGGTGGAACTTGAGACAGCAGATCAGAAAATGCGGGATTTTGAGATACAGATTGACCTGACTGAGAGAAAGCAGTGAGAACTCTTCTCTGAGAAGACAGCAGAGAGAGATTTTAAGATGATTATCATCTCAGATAAGAAGAAGAAGAAGAAGAATGAGAATAAGAAGTGAATTATGAAGAATAATGAGAAGAATGAGAAAGAGAAGAAAGATAATGAGTAGAAAAAGTTTTTTTCTTTTTATATTAGTTAGTTATAAGTTCATAACTATTAGTTAATAATTGAAATTAATTTTGAGTTTTCAAAAATTATTGTACAAGTTGTAATCAATTATCAATGTCAGGAATAATATATATATATATATTCAACTATCATATCACTATAATGTATAAGTATCAACATTTTTTCAACATTGATATTCATAATATTAATATATTTTTAATGATATCATCTGATAATGTAATTTAGTAACACTCTCTTTCATAATATTAATATATTTCAAGAAATATAACAGAGATTAATCAAGATTGTTTGTTTACTTTTATACATCAATGATATTCAATCTGAGTTAGTACTAAAATTATAACTAAGCTAAGAAAGAAGATTATTTTCTCTTATATTAATTCTTCTTACACACATCAGTGATCAGTTATTGAAAATAAATTATTATCTTTCTCAAATTATTATCATATCTTCTGAATTCACTTCTTTCACTTCTTTTACTTCTATTGAAGATTTATAAACTCTTCAAGAAATCACTGTGAATTACAAAGTCTATATTATTTACAATTCAACACAGAATGCTCTCTTTCAATCATGATAAATAATCACTTCATTCTTCACATCTGATTCCAGGTCATGAAATTTATGAAAAACTCAACACAAACACTGAGATGAACTATGAAATAATTATCAATAGATTGTATTATAGATTACTGAAGAGTCATCTCTCTGCTATAATTACTACAACTTTATTTAAAAACATTCATCATGAACTGATCATGACTCTGAAGAAATTTCCTGATATCTGAAGTCATCAGAATGCAGACAACAAAAGAAAAATAATCAGAAAATTACTACTGAGCTGATAAGTTACTCTACCAGGTAATACTTTTTAATAACACTAACTTTTTAATTTGAAGGAAATCATGTGAAAATGATCATATATCAGTACTCTGATTTCACAACTCTCATCTGATAACTTCTGTGAATAATTACTTTGCATGTGTATATCTCTGAATCTTTCTCTTTGATCAATTGAAAACTCTGAATTCTGAACACTTCTTTAAATACTTAATTCAAATCTTCATATTCCACATCGATTCTGTCTTCAGTTCAACCTTGAGACACACTACAAAGTCAATATACAACATCTAGAATCAGAGTTGAAGAATCATTGAAGAGTGTCTCTCTGTCACGCTCCCGGCCGCGTCAAGGCCCCGTTGCAGTTCCACACGGCCCATCGCTTCCATGCGGATGATTCCATCCATCCCGCAGGCTGTCTTAACCGGTTTCCAACCACTCTATAACATCATTCGAATGTATCATAGGAAGATCTGATTGATGAATATGAGAACCCTGCTTCTATACAAGATCAGCAGATTACTCTTCCTTGGCAATGAGACACTGCTGAGGTATCACTCTGACTATTCTCACTTGTGAAATGAGAGAAGAGTATCCGCTCATTGTCTATATAGAATAGCTAGATGCTGACTCCTCATCAAAGAAGTCAGTGATTCATTTTTCTTCTACTGAAATATATACAAGAGTTACTGCATATCTTATACAATCTTCTTAGTATACTAAGTATCATATCTGTGATATTCTCACAATAACCCTGTAGTCTACAAGCTCACTATTCAAGCAAGATAGTGAAGCTCACTCATACAGCTTCTTAAATAACTATCTCTATATAATGCTGCTGACTAGTCACTGCTTTACTTTTATTATATTACAATTTAAATCACTCAATCTGATTATACATTTGAATCAGTCAAGCTCTAACAGACTGATATGATCTCATACACTCACACTGAGACTGACCTGACCTCATTCTCTGAAGAAAACACTACATCATTCTCTAGAGTGTGTACATCTCTATCTCAGCAGAAATTCAAGATTTCTGAACTCACTGCACATTTTAACATGAGCTTTTCAATCACTCTGCCACTGCCGCGGCCTCTACACATCTACATCTATCATGAAGATAGAGAGATTAAGATCAGAGATTCTTCAAGATATAAGAGAAATATCTTGTCTGAATTTCACAGCTTTATCTGTACTCTTGAACAGAAATTTCACCTTAATCTGAGTCAGTATAATACTTATAAGATATAAGTAATATACACTGTCAACCTTCTTGAAGACATCTCTGCAACTACTTAAGTCATCAAGAAGAGAAAGCTTGAGTATATCAATACTATTATAACTTGAGAAGAATTCAAGAACTTTCTACTGAATCAAATTGAAGATCACTGCAACTGCAGCTTCATAGTAGCACAGTGATTTAACTCATTATATTAACAAGATAATGAGAATTCTTTCAATTTTAATATAAGATTTGAAGAATATTAGAAGAAATTAGCTGATGATTTGAATCAATTAAAAACACAGCTTTATCTCACAAAGCTGACTTATAAGATGCAGATAATGATATTATAATATCAGAGTTCATCAATTAATCACACTGAGCTTGTTAACCTGACTTTTCAGATCTATTTGAATAATCAATTCTCTGAGAAAAAGACTAATAAGATCTCTTCTAAGTAATTAACAACAGGATTTAAACAGCACTGTGACAGCTTCAGTGCAGAGAAAGTAAAGAAGAATTTCAAGTATTCTGATTCTTCACTCACTGTAAAGAAATACTAAAAAAGATTTGATAAAGATCTCTATTTCAACTGTGAAGCTGGTGATCACTATGTCAGTGATTGTAAGAAGCTGAAGAAGAGAAGAAACTGAGAAGATATCTTCTTAAAGTTAACTTCTCTTCTGACAAACATATCTGCAGAAGATAAAGAAGAGAAAGAAAAGAATTAACAATTCTCACATCTTTAAGTTCATATTACAATTATTATGTATACTCTGAATAAGAAGATATCAGTGAGATGTCTACTTGACTTCAGAGTGAATATCAACTTCATATTCTATTTCTTTTCTTTGATGAAGAATTGAAAGAAGATAGATCTGTCAGATCATGTGAAATTTACTGATGAAATAAAATGTCACTGTTTTGACATAATTCAAGTGAAGTATATAATCACAGACTCAGAAGAAATCTTCAAGAAGAGCAGTCTGCTTCTTCACATAGTTAATATTATAGATGAGAATGTCATTCTAGATCTCTTATAATTGAGAGAAAACAATTCTCTTATTGACTGAGCCACTCAGATGTGATAATATCATCTTACTAATGAAGAGACAGTAATAGAGGAATCTGAAGAGTTTCATCTGAAGAATCTTGAGAAAAAGATTGAGTTGATATACTGTGTAGCAGGTGATTAAGACTTGAAAACAGGTGAAAAAGTCATTACTCTCACTGCAAGATTAGTAGCAGTATTTATCATTGAAGATGAATGTACACAATGTCTCTTTACAGATTTTAAGAATGTCTTTTTGAAAAGGAAAGCAGTGAAGTTTTCTGATATCAAGATATAATATAAGATTTATCTTGAAGACAATGTAATAGCACTGTACAGATCTCTTTACAACTTGTCTGTAAAGAAATTGAATGTTCTGCATAAATATCTTGAAGAAGTGCAATCAAAGAACTGAATATATTCATTAAAGAGTTCAGCAGAGACATCTATACTCTTTGTACTTAAGAAGAATAATAGACTACATCTATGTGTAGACTACAGAGGTCTTAATAAGATGACAGTTAAGAATCACTATTCATTACTATTAATTAATGAGATGATTAATTAATTATCTGAAGCAAAGATGTTCTCAAAGATTGATATACAGAATATCTATCATAGAATCAGAGTTAATGAAGACAATATTTGAAAAACAGCTTTTTATACCAAGTATAGCAATTTTGAATATCTTGTTTTATCTTTTGATCTTTGTAACACTTCAGTCATCTTTCAGATCTATATAAATGAGACACTGTGAGATCTTGTTAATGTCTTCTGTATAGTATACTTGAACAACATTCTAATCTTCTTAAAAACAGAGAAAGAATACAATACTCATATTCAAGAAGTGTTGAGTCACTTAAGACAGTATCAACTCTATACAAACACTGAAAAATGCTCATTCTACATACAGAAGATTGATTTCTTAGATTATATTATTAAGATAAATAACATTTCAATGAACAGAAGTCAGATCTTCATTATTGAGAACTGATCAGTACTGTGAATGTATCACAAGATGCAGGTGTTTCTAGAATTTGTGAATTTCTACAGATAATTCATCTATGTATATTCATGAATTACTGCCTCTGTTACAGATCTGTTAAAGAGAAGTGTGAAAGACAGAAAAACAGAACTGTTTATTCTCACTCAAGACACTGTGCAGGTGTTCGCAGAATTGAAACAAGCTTTCACAGATATTATAATACTGAATCACTTTAATTCTGACTTACTCAGTCAGTGTGAGACTGATATATCTGAGAATGAGATCTGTGAAATCTTTTCACAGTTGACACTGAAGATCTTTCAATATTGAAAGAATCAGAGAATAATTATCTCTGAAGAAACAGATAATGAATTATCTGTAAGAGAAGACTTTTTCACAGAGTCTATAAGACACTGTAAATAAAGATCAGTGATCTTCTTCTTCAAGAAGTTATCACTTATACAGAGAAGATATAATACTCATAATCAGAAGATATTAGTAATTATTAAATTCTTTAAGATTTGATAACATTATCTTCAGAGTAGTAAGTACTCAGTGCAAGTTCTCACTGATTATGTAAATCTGTGTTACTTCTTGATAACAAAGAGCTTGACAGAATATCAAGCCAGGTGAGCAGAGCTGCTTTCAGAGTATGATTTCTATATCTGATACTGTTCAGATTGGCTTAACCCTGCTGACACACTGTCTAGACAGCCTGATTATAATATTGTTAATACAGAGAAGAATTCTATAAAAGAATCTCTGTCATCACTGCAGAAGAAGCTGACTGCAGAGAATTGAGATTCTCTGAAGCTCAGAAACAGCACCAGAGAGACAGCTGCATGACTCAGTATAGAAGATAAAAGAAAACTCAGATTCTCACAGAAGACTGACACTGAAGATTATAAGCTTCTTATATTATATCTTACAATCATTGAATTAGTAAAGAATGAAACAGTCTACAATCTTTCAATCTGACTACTTTAGAAATTTATTGATAAGTTATAGAAGAAGAACATCTCTACTGCAGCTTGAATTCAGAAGTTGAAGAAGAAAGAGTTCAGTTTAAACTTGAAAGAGACAGACTCTGAGTGAGATGATACTGCTAAGAAATCAAGTCACTGATAACTAGAAGAATGTGAACTTCTACTGCTGAATAATTCAGTCTTCATCTCTTGTAGTAGAGCAGTGTGTTAGAAGTTATTGAGAATTCATTATAATGATTCTCATGCAGGGCACTTTAGATTAGAGAAGACTGAGAAGCTTCTAAAACATAAATATACTTAAGATAAGCTCTGAACAGATGTCAAAGAGTATGTTAAGACTTACAATATCTGTCAAAGAATAAAGATCTCACAGTATAAGTAATATAGTGAGTTGATATCACTGCCTGTTTTAAAGAGCTTATGATAGAATCTATTAATGAATTTCATAGTTGACCTGCTGAAGTCAACAAGAGTCAAAGAATATGACTCAATTTTGATCATTGTTGATCACTTTATGAAGATAATCAGATATATTTCTACTTATAAAAAGATTAAAGCCTCTGAATTAACTGACCTATTTTTAGATATCATTATTCATGATCACAGTGCTCTGAAATCATTGATAACAGATCAAGAATTTCTCTTTATCAGTAAATACTGATCAGCTTTTTACTATTATCTTATAATAAAATATCTTCTCAGTATCACATTTCATTTATAGACTGATGATCAGACTGAATGTCAGAATCAGACACTAGAACAGCATCTTCAAGCATTCTATTCATATTATCAGAATGATTGACTTAAACATCTTCTAATCACTGAATTCATATATAATAATATAAAGAATGCAATCTTAAAGATATCTTCTTTCTATACTTATTATAAATATAATTCTTCATTATTCAGTGACATCACAGATAATATTTCAAAGAGAGAGATAGATAGTCAGAATATTAGATAGATACAGAGAACAGAGTATTTCTCAGTATTAGAAGTAAAAGCAAGATTGAAACTTTTGAATAAAATTTATAAGAAGGCAGTGAAAAGTATCTACTGCACTTAGAAGTAGCAGATGAAATACTATAATTAAAAACATCTTTTAATAAAGTTCTTAATAGAGAATTAAGTGCTACTTTCAGCAAAGAATATCAAGATAATAAGATTATATAAGAAGCTCAGTGAGTGATGACTAGAATCTTTCTCAGTAATAAGAGTGATAAGTAAGCAGATATATAAGTTAAAATTATTCACAGAATTGAAATTAATTCATTCTATTTTTCACATTTTCTATTTAAAGCTCTATAAGTAATATCTCAGAGCAGAGCTGTCTCAGCTGAATAATATTGAGATTGAGAGTAATACTGAATATCTTATGAAGAAAATATTGAATAAGTGAATATATTACAGCAAGCTTCAATATCTTATTAAATGAGAAGAATATTCATTATCAGAGAATTCATGAAAATTACTTAAGTATTTGAAAAATGCTGAGAAAGAGATTGTAAGCTATAAGATAGCTAGTAGAGACTGCTCTATTATATATCAGAGATATTGAGTAAGAAATACTGTTTAAAACTTCTTATTTTTTTCAAAGAGTTTTTTAGAGATAATCTTATAATAATAAGCTGATGTCTTATAGACTCTGTAGCACTCTTCTTCTATTTTCTCTTAAAGAGTTTTTAGAAGTTTAATAAAACTATATAAGTATAACATTTCTGAAGCAGTTAAAAGAAAAGAAATATTTGAAATTAATAAAAAGATTAATATTATTAATCTACAGGCTGCTGCTATTCTAATAAGACTGCAGCCTGCTGAAAAAGTAAAAAGAGAGAATTTCAGAGTTTACTTATCAATAATTACACTCTTATCAAACTTATTCTTCATCATTGAAGTCTCTGATACTGATATCTTTGTCTGCTGAGAAGTTAGTACTGCAGTACTGTAGAGAAGCATGCTGTAGAAGAGTATAAGAGATACTTAAAGTATCAACTTATTAATTTATAAAGTATCTCAGTTGTCTACTTTAATTAAAGTGAGATTCTCTTTAATCAGTGATTGATCTTTATAGTACTTTTAACAGTAGTATTGATTAATCTCTTCTTAGAACTAGTCATTCTGAGATGTTTTTTTATCTCAGAGATTCACACTTTTATCTTCTTTTACAGATAAGCAAGAAGAATCTTCTCAGTCTTGATAGAATCTATCAATACTTAAAGCTCTGAGATTCTCACTCTGTACTACTTGAGCATCTGAGCTTCTTATCAGAGCTGATATGATGTCTTCTTATAGAGTAGATAATACTTACAGAGAGATAGAAGTTATTGTTACAGATATAACAGAAATAATAAAAGTGAAAGAAGAGATAGATATATAAAATTCCTTCTTTCTTCAGCTGCTTGATATAGTGCAGACAAGTAACAGTGTCAGTCAGAGACTGCACTGAAGCCTTCTCACAGAGAGAAGATGAAGAAATCACAAGATTCTGCAGACTTAACTTAGCAGTATTCTGAGCAGAGCTCAGGCGGGCTGCAGAAGAGAAACTACAGATTGAGCTTCTCAGAGTCACTGTTCTCAGAATCAAGCTCTTTCCGGGTTCCTCTCTGAATGATCACATGGGGTTATACACCACTGTATTAGCTGGGGGGGGGAGGCGGCGTCACAATGATGATGGGAGGGGCAGGGGACAGATCAGACACAGACACACTAGTCAGCAGAAGGGACAACATCTCACTGCAAGGCACAGCAACTACCACCGCGGCTGCAAGAGAAGCAGGAGAAGATGTGGCAATGAAAGTAATGCTCCCGCAGCTCATTGATACTGTCACCTTCAACCTGGCTTTCTTGACAGTCATGAAGGCTGCAGCTGTATCACAAAGATGTTTATTACTCACTAGAAAATATCAGAATAAGCTTCTTATTATCTCTCAAGAATGATGCTCTCATGCACTCACTATTACAGATGAGAGAAGAGAGAGAAAAAAGTGTCATAAGAGAGAAAGATCTTTTTGAAAAAATTCTGCTACTACTGTTAGCTTTGTCTCTTAAACACATTACTTTTGCAGAGAATTTCATATATAGAATGAAATATATTGAGAGATCTGTAAGTCACTTATTAACTACATTTTTCACATTTCAAATTGATATATAAGAAACTCACTTATCATGTGTTTGATTTGAATGATGATAAATAAAGAAAGATCTACACAGTTAGCAGAAAAACTCATTTATTTCTTTATATCATGTGCAGTATACACACTGTCAATCAGTTGATAACTGTTGCTATATAACAAAGATAATTTCTAATTCAGTAATCTTAAGAGTATAGAGACTATGCTCTTAAAGAGAAGAATATTGTCATACTCTCAGCTGTGTCAAGACTCTGTTGCCATCCAACCGCTCCACCACGAACTCGCTCGATTTTTCGAATAAGAACCCGCCGATAGATCCATCGAAAAGCCCTCGATCATACGAGCATTTTGACCCCATCGCCGACCGCATACCCCGTGTGGTGGTGGAGTTATCCAGCCAAACGTGAACCGGACGTTGTTCGAAGCTCCTGTGTGGGATTATCCCCCGTTCTCCCCTACCACACCACAACCCCGGGCCAGAGTGCCATACAAATTGTAAGGTGAAGTGACCTAGCCATATGCACCAATCTTCTCGATTTTGGAAGACCCCCGACCTGTAGTTGTGGAGATATCCGAGGAGCGACCTCCGCGAAAACCCTGTCCATCTTTGATGTTCCAAAACACCAACGCCAAGTCTCACCCTCGTACCGCCCTTCCCAATCTGGCCCATCCCCGGCAGAAAAATACAAAAAGATACCTCGGCGATAATATCAAGCACATAATCAACAGACTCTTCTGAAGTGCAACCTCCACGGTCCGCCGCCAGTGTATCTAGACTTCAACACCAAGTCTCACCCCTGTACTACCCCTCTCAATCTGGCCCATCCCCAGCAGAATGATACAAAAAGATACCTTGACAACAGTATTCAATACATAATCAGTGAACAACGAGTCAACAGCATATCAACAACTATAAAATCAGTATATCTCAAGGTCTGACTGAGCCTTTGATCCCTGCACAGTGAGATATATTAAATCTAGTTTTAATATCTTAATATTCAATAGATTCTGCAAGAGATTGAGAACAGCAA
Organism: Blastomyces dermatitidis ER-3; assembly: GCF_000003525.1. Lineage (NCBI taxonomy): Eukaryota > Fungi > Ascomycota > Eurotiomycetes > Onygenales > Ajellomycetaceae > Blastomyces > Blastomyces dermatitidis. The sequence goes on from NW_025544775.1 coordinate 6,588,615, forward strand.
CACTAGATTTCTATTAAATTTGAGAATTAACTCTATATTGATATAATCATTGACAAAGTCTTCTATTTTGAGATATAAATAACCAGTTCCTCTACATTCCACTGACAATATTTATATTATCATATAGAAACAGACTTATATTCTCTATAATATCAAGACTCTGAAGAGAGAAAGTCTTAATAGAGAATATACAGTAGTGCATATCTTAACAGTTTCTATCTCATTCTTCTGCAGCAGTTAATGCAAAAAAAAAAAGATCTTAGAAATAGTTTTTTACTTCTCTTGAAAAAGTAAGGTGTTTTTCTCTGGGTTTTACACAATATTCTTACAAAGAATTAAAAACAGAGTTGTTTTCTATCATAATTTCATATTCTTTTAAGTAAGAATTACTATTTCAGTGGCTGAAGAGCTTTCATTAATACTTAATTCTTTTTTACACTCTTTATTAACTGATTTGAGTTGCACACTTGTTGTGTGAGAAGAATTGGATGATTTAGAATAAAATTGAATAGTTTTAATCAATTTCTCTGCAAAAAATTGATTTATTTTTTGTCAGTTTTTCTCTCAAAAACTGTTATATTATCTGATTTATTATTAATTGATATCATACTTTTTCTCACTGTATCCCAAGAAAGAGATTGTAAAGATTTTATTGATTTATCTTAAAAATCAATTTTAGTTTATTAGATTCTCTTCAAAAATCTAACCTAGTTACTGAACTAGTGTGAAAAAAATCAGGTGTTTTATACATAAAAGTCTTTTATTCTTCTTTTGAAACAGTCTGACCAACTTTTCAATTGAAAACAGACTTAGAAATATCTCAATTGAAACAGTCTGATCAACTTTTCATTGAGTAAAAACAATGAGTTCAAAAATACACTCAGTTGATGTGGAAAAAGATGCTTTCTCAAATGCTATTCCTGAGATTGAAATTCTGAAGAGAAGAAAGAAAGAAGAAATAGAGAAACAACAAGTTCTTGAAATACAGGAACTTGAAAAAGTAAGCAAGATTCTTGAAAAGCAGTGTCTGAGTGAGATGAATGAAGAAGTTCTGTTAATTCTTCATACTCAGGCCAGACAACTACAGGAGATGATCAAGTTCAAACTTGGAATCTCAAACACAGTTCAAAAAACCTTGAAAATTCCTAGTACAATCACTGACTCTTCATCTTACTCTTCTTCTTTCTTTCTTTCTACTTCTTCTTCTTCTTTGAATCAGAAGAAAACATATGCTCAAGCAGCTGAATCTGCTATCTCTAAACCTGCTATCTCAAAACCTGCTCAAAATTCTGAGAAAACTGAGAAGAATACTGCTCATGCCTCTATTCATAGAAAAGTGAAAAAGAAAATGTAAAAAGAGAAAAACTTCCAAATCTCTAGAAATAGAAGACTCATTTTCAAAGTCTCAAATCAGGACATTCTGCAAAGAAACAAGCTAAACTCAAATCTCATTTTCAGAATCAGAAATGAAATTAATCAGCAGTTCTTTTCTCAGTTGATGACTGATATTGAAGTTCAAAAATCAGTTATAGCTTCAATTGAGCTATCATTCTTTGAAAACTCTATTATTCTGACTACAATGCCTGAATTCAGTGCTGAATTCCTTATTCAGAATGAGAATCTCTGAAAGTCAGCAGTAGAATCATTGCTAAACACAACAATTCTATCTGAAAGAGATGAAAAGTGAGACAAATTCATTCTTCATGATATTCCAGTTGAAATTTTTGACTGTGAAGAAGAAATGCTACTTCTCAAAAATGAATTGAAAGAATACAACTTCATTCAACTGAGAAAGAAGCCTGTATGACTAAATTCAATTGAGTTTAGATAAAGCAGGAGAAATGCCTCTGTTCTAGTATATATAAAAACACTTGAACAGTCAAAGATCTCTGAAGTAAGAGTAGCAGGTTTGAAAATGAGAGTTCATGAATACAAAGACTCAAGAATGAATCTCAAAGCTCAAACACAGTGTTCAAACTGTCAAAGATATGAACACTTTGCAATCTCATATTTTAGAGACTCAAAATGTGCATTCTGTGCCAGAGATTATAAAACTAGTGAGCATAAATGTGAAACATGCTCAAAAAGAGATGAAATTTGTTAATATACTCTGCTTAAGTGCTCTAATTACAAAGAAAAACATGCATCTAGCTCTAAAGAATGTATGTTTACTCCTAGAACTCAAAAGAACTGGAGAAAAGATGAAGCTCAAAGTCAATCTAGAACTGAAGAGAAGAGTCAAGCCAGTAAACTCACAACTGCAAGCTCAAAAAGAAGAAACTCTCAATTATCTAAGTCTTCAAACTTCAATTCTTCAGTAAAATATAAACAGAATTTGAATCCTCAAACTCCTGTTAAGATTAGAGAATTGAGAAATGACTCTGATGATAAACTAGATATAATGCAAGCAGTTGAGATTTCTACTTTTCAGAACAGTTATAATCTACTATCTGATGATAGTGATTAGATTCTTCTCTACTCTCTTTTAGTATGAATATACAACAAAAACAACAAAAAAAGTTTAAAAACTCTTCAAAAATCACATTTATTCAAAATAATGTGAATAGAAACTCAAATTGCATTTATTCTTGTCTTCAAATTGCATTTGAACAAAAAGTTAATTTTATACTGCTTCAGGAGCCGAATTTTGATGCTGAGCAAAAATATGTCATTTCTCATTCAAGCTACTACTGCTTTTTACCTCAAAAGTCTGAGATAAAGTCAAGAGTAGTGATCTATGAAAGAAAGAGATCAAGATATTAATTTAATTTAAGATTTGATATCATGTCTGACCCTGATATTCTGGTGAGTGATATTATAGATAAAGAAAATGAGTTTGATACTATACAGCTCATAAATATCTATAATGAAAAGTCATTGAAGAAAAATAACAATATCTGAACAATTGATAGAGGATTTCTGAACATAACTTTATCAAGAAACTCTATAATTGCAGGAGATTTCAATGCATATCATCTCTGATGAAATTCAGAATGCAAGAGAGCAGTGAGAGCTGATAATCTGATTGAATGAATCTTTGAGCATTCAATAGATTTGGTTAATAAGTCTGATCAACAAACATTCTTTAGAAAAGGCATGAAACAGAAGTCTATTATAGATCTAACATTCATATCACAAAATCTAATGAAAAGAAGACTTGTAAACTGGTTTATTGATTCAAATGAGACATCAGGATCAGGTCATGAGATTATTCAATTTGATATTAAACTGAGTGAAAAATAAATGAGTGAAAATCCTCTTCTCTCTAATCAGTATAACTTTGAAAAAGCTGATTGAAAAGCAGTTGAAGAAAGCATAAAACTGTTAAAATCTGAAAGACAGAATGAGCTATATTGGAATTCTGGTCAAGATATCTCAAATGAAATGCTTGAGAATAGAGTGAAGCTTATTACATCTATCATTCTAACAAGTGTTAGAGATAATATTTCAAAAAGAAAATCTTCTGAGTATTCAAAACCTTGATGAAATGAGAATATCTCATCTAAAAGAAAAGAATTAGCTACTGTTAGAAGAGATTGAAAGAATGATGTAATATCTGATGAAGAGTTCAAAACTGTCAGAAATGAATATTTTTCAGATATTAAAAGAGCTAAAACAGACTGCTGGAATAAATTTCTTGAAGAAGCACAAGGAAAGGAAGTTTTTAAAGCTTTTAACTATACTAAAACAAGAAGTGTAGCAAAACTTTCAGCTCTAGAATATGAGTTTCAGAATGAATCATATACAGCAAACTTTTTTGAGGAAAAATGTTAAGCTTTCATGAGAATTCTCTTTCAGAACTCACCAGATTCAGATTCAGATTCAGAGGAAGAGAATATATCACTTCTCAACTACATTGATGAAAATGACTGGGAATGGCCTGATCTTACACAAGATGAATTAGAGTCAGCTATCTTCTCAAGTTCTGTTAAAACTGCTGCAGGTCCTGATTCAATTAATCACTTGATTATTCAAAATACATATTCCTACTTAAAGAATGAATATTTTGAGCTCTTTTTCAATCTCTTGAAAAATGAATATCATTCTGAATGCTGGAGAGAAGCCACTGGAGTGATTCTTGCAAAACCTAATAGAAAAACTTCAATTCCTAAGTCATATAGAGTAATATCTCTATTGAACTGTTTAGAAAAGATTTTAGAAAAGATAATAGCTACTTGACTATCTTTTATAAGCTCTATAGATGATTCTCTTTTATTCAGTGAACAAATGAGAGATAGAAAACAGTGTTCTGCAATTAACACTGTTCTCTCAGTTGTTCATGATATTCAAATAGCAAAGCATGAGGGTCTGGTCTCAACTGCAGTTTTTATTGATATAAAAGAAGCATTTAATCATGTTTCAAAGTCAAAGTTAATTCAGACATTGAAGATATTAAAACTGCCACTTTCTCTAATAAAATGAGTTAACTGTTTTATATCTAAAAGAATTATACAACTCTTCTTTGATGAAATGAAACAAGACAAGACTGAGATAAAAATAGAAGTATCACAGAGGTCTCCAATCTCACTCATTTTATTTGCAATATACACTGCATATCTATTCAAAAATAGAAATATGAGAATAGTGCGATCTCCAAGTTATGTGGATGATATTGGTCTAGTCTACAGCTCAAAAACTATCAAAGAGAATTTGAAAGTAATTGAAGAAGCTGCAAAGGAAATCTTTGTTAGAGCAGATATCAATCAAATTCAATTTAATATGAATAAAACTGAGTTAATTCATTTCTTTCCTAGATTCAATGAGAAAGAACTATCTCTAACTCTTTTAAATAGAGAGATTAAACCCAGTGTAAATGTCAAATGATTAGAAGTATGATTAAACTTCAAGTTGAATTTTAAATATCACATTCAACAAAGAACTGTCAAGGCAGAAAGACTATTGAACAACATAATCAGACTTATTAAAATAACAGAGAGGGGTCCATCCTTCCAG